>NW_007577806.1:551924-578256 GCF_000690725.1 Stegastes partitus | reverse complement strand
AAAAAAAAAAAAAAAAGGGCCTGTGTTTGTGGGCTTGCGGTTTCAACGAACGTCAAGGCCAATGGTTGTTTCAGAAGATAAAGCGGGACATGAAGGGGGGCACAGAGAGAGTTACAGACAGAGGGACTGAGAGGGACAGAGCAAAGCAGAAAGAGAAAGAGAAACACATTTAAGCATGAAGAGGACAGCAGGACGAACAGTGTGTCCATTGTCCGTGTGGCCTGGTTAACATTTTAATGAAGGAGCCACATCCAGAGTCCTGCCACAAACTACACACTGACTCACACAATGATTAACACTCTGCAAATACACTGAGACAATACCACAGCTTACTGCAAACTCATTGACATGAATACATACGGACATACTGTGGACTCGTGCCAATAAAACACACACAGGACATTCATTCACACAAACCCTCACCTTCAGACACACACGGGGATTCATGTTCCTGAATATCTCAAGTATAATTCCCGTTACTACAACTTGAGACTTGCAAAGTTTTGGCTATCACTTACCCCTATCAGTTATGATAACAGTGTACTGACCGAAATTACTGACGAATTCTGGGAACAACTGGGCAAGGAAGTGATCAAAGTACGCCCATGCTGCGTGCAAATTTGTATTTGTGCAATACTCAGATTGAACACATCAGTTTTGTTGGACCTGAAGCTGCCAAAAATGCCAGAATGAGAATACAATAGCTTCTGCAATAATAATAACAGTTTAGTCTGTCAGCTAACAGTCATCCATAACCCGGCACAAACACACGGGTGACTCACATCAATGGATGAATGCATCATGAGGAAGATAATGGCTGTTGGACTCTCAAGCACCCGGATCATTCGATGACTTTAGCCGAGGAAGAATCAGATAAAACCTTCAGGAGCACGTACTGCTTTCAGCTGTATTGTACGGGTTGTAATAGCCTTTAGATGCTGATCGTGACAGAGAGACCAGCAGCTCATTCCAATGCAGTCTCTTGATTTGTTGTTAGAAAGAACCTTCATAGACAACTTTCAAAGACTACCAGCTAAAGTAGTTACACTTGGGAGGATCACTTGCATGTGCATCTTGCAGCATCTGTGCATTTACACCTTTTAAACATCTGGCTAATATGTATTTCAATATCAGATTTCAAAACCACTTGAATGCTTCTTGGTTGCATTTACATTTAGCTTTTCTGCTCTGCTTTCCAATATCCCCAAGATGAATGAAGTGACTGTGAGGAAATAGGGTTTTTACTTGGAGGAACTTCAGCAACCTTTTAGTGCACATCTAAGAAGTTGGGAGACTTACAAGAGCAATTTTGGTGTTTAACATCTAAGCTACAAATGCCAAGATATCCTGACTCTAAGCTCCTGCTATAGGCCCAATGCCCAAAACCCAAGAGCGTCTTACCATAAAAAACGACTATATTTTGCTTATCACAACCTATTGTTACGTTTCATTAATGTCGACCCAAGTGGAAATTTTAATTGCAACAGGAGCAAAAGCAGACATGAGAAGATGTAGTTATGGAGCCACAAAGTTTACCCAGGGAGTGGATTGAGGTGGTTGTTTCAAACCAATAGTCACGTTACTTTAAACCTTAACCTCAGATTTATTCCAGTAGTTTTGATGACAAAGGTTTTCTATTATATAATAAACCTTGATCTTACTATAGCGCTAACCAAGTTGTGTTTGTGCTCAAACCTAACCAAAAAATATAGTCAGTCATTTTCAGAGGGTGGGGACAAATGACCGTTACAGGCGATTAGGTTGGAAAACTGGATCTTACGCCATATTTGTCAATGCCCACCTATAAACCCGCAGGACATATAAATGGCAGTAAAAATATATTAGATTTCAACACAAAAAGCAATGTTTAACTGAATCACTGAGCAGTCAACATCTGGTGTGTATAATGTCAAGGAACATTTTAAACTGAAACTGTATCAGAGGGAGAATCAGGACCAGATGACGATATCTCAAATCTGACAAATGTGGTAAGAGATAAAATTGTGCAACATGGTCTGCCAATAGTGACCTATCAAACGGAGCCTTTATCACACATATAGAGATAGTGATGTTTTTTGAATATATATAATCTATGTGATTCTGTTTATACAAGTTAAGCACCTGAGCAACAGGGATTTCGTCAAAAAAATCTTGGATTATCAGAGTTTATCAGATTATCCCTTTATTTACCTTTAAAGGTCCATAGAGTCCAGATCCATAGAGGTAGTGCAATGCGCCTTTGAAAGATCATTGTGTTTTTTTGTCCTGTCCGATGCATTTCTGTAAGCTGGTGAGTACATCATAACAAAACCCTAATTATATGACAGGAATTTTCCTTTAAATATCATTGCCTTTACACTCACAACACAAGCATACAGCTGCTGATTACAGACACATGTAACTGATGAGGCCAACAAGTTATTTCCATAAAATCCAAAACCCAAATGTCCAGCTTCCATGCCCACAATAATATAGGTGACTGCTTTGATCCTGGCAACTGTTGCAGCTGACTTCAATACTGCAAAGACAAGTGAATATGAATGCTGCCTTTTTATTTTCCAAGAAATGCAATTTCCTTTGAAGAATAGGCAATTTTGTAATTGTGGGTGAAATGACCCTTCAGTTTGTGGTGAAATAACCATAAAGACTAACATCAGGGCTGAACTCCAGGCCACCACCCAAACTGCTCAATGCACAGGAAGAGAAATGTTGGTCAAATGTTGAAATGCATTGGAAAGACTGTCCTCTTTCCTTAGAATGAGCACAAAAGGAGCCCCGACCCTCCTCCCCGTCTTCCCCGCAGACACATACACACATACATTATCCAAGTGATGCAGATCTGGAAGACATATGTTGAAGGGGGGGGCTGCATAGGGGTTGTTTTCGAACCTGATCCAAATGTTTTAGAGAGCGGGCTGCAGAAACACGTCTGCAAAAGTTCAGTGTGCCTTCTCCTGCCACTGTGTCGAATGCTCTTTTTCTCCGTCTCCCACAGTCCTTCCTTTCCCGCTTTATCTTCTCGTTTTCTTTTTATCTTTTTCTCACACACACACACACCCACGCACGGAATAACATAATGTCTTCTGCAGCTGTCTCTCTGGGGCAGGCAGTGTAAGGGTGATATGATGAAGAGGGTGAAAGAGAAGAGAGGAAAGACGAAGAGGAGGGGGAGTAAATCTTGGGGGTCACCGCCACTGGAGTTGGATTCCTTCACACCAGTTGCTTAAAGCTCCTTCCTGGGAACATGTGTGCATGCAAACACACACACACACACACACACACACAATAGCCCCTACTATTGCTTCTGTATGGTGGTGATTGTGTTAGGTGGGTGGAGCAGGTCTTGGCCAGGTGTGTTTGATCACACACACCTTGTCCTTCCTGACATGGACCCCACCTTGATAGCCAAACACACAGGCGAGGAGATGTGGCTTAAAAAGGTGGTAGATTGCGGGAATTTCTTTAAGTTGAAAGAGATACAGCAGCAGGTGAGTGGTGGGACTTTCCAAACTGAGTATCAAGACTGAACAGAAAGAGCGCTATGGACTTAAATACTCCTCTAAATCCTCCAGTTACCTGAAACCAGGGCACCTTATTAAAAGTATGTGTCCCTTTTCTTTATTCTACCTCCTCCACCATAGCCAGTTAAATTAATGATTCTCAGAACTCTTTAAAAGCTCACTTTACTGCTAGATAACAGGGGCTACAGTTTCAAAACAAGGCGCTGAGAAGGGGTACAGGGGTAAAAGGTGTAATACAAGACTGGAGCCAGTTCCACTCTTATTAGTGTATTAGAAACCCAGTGTGCTCCATGGACAGGAGCATTCTGCTTTATGAGTCTGACTGTGATCATATTGTTGACGTGATGTTTACAAGAACATGGTTGGATGTGACCTTATACATGGCTGTTGGTTACTGAATGCTGTTTGTGTGTGAGTGCAGATTTGAAATGGTTAATGTGACATTCCTGTAAGCATTAACCTTAAATGACTTTGTCTGTGGCTGTTTCACTGCACACAGGCGTGTGTCAGGGGGGTTCAAACGTAACAGATGGAACAGGCCTATGATACAGGTGGACTGCATGCTCTATAGTTGACCCTAAAATGGGAACAAGCAAGGTGGAGGGAACCCATTTGTCCACCTGTCCATTATTCCTAATGGCTGGTTTGACTGTACATGTTGGGAAACTGGTGTCCTGTAAGCAGTCAACCACATATCTAAATATGAGAGCAATTGCAGATTTTGTCCCATCTAAATGACTAACTATGTTTAATTAAATCTTTCAAAAACTGAATTACTTGGCTTAAGCTGTGCTTGCATCACGGCTGTATTAAGAGAGTCGGATACGGTGCAGCAGCTGTAGGAGTACCTGGAAGAGTCCTAAAGCGTTTGGTGAATGAGACTAGATTTCTCCACATGTTAAAGCGATATGTGACTGCCTGTAAGAACCTGTCCATGTAAAGAGTTTGGAGGTCAACAGTCCAGATCCCAAAACACAACCTGACAGGAAGTGATTAATGAATTGACTAAGTAGTGTCCTTTATCTGCTCTAATGAAATATTTGCAAGTCTGGCAAACTGGCATGACTCGTACAGTGGTAACTGAACATAACAGTACCTCCAACGCCAAAGATTATCATTATCTAACTATATTAGTTTGATGGGTCACAGGTTAAATAAAAACTCTTGTTCAACAATAACTCAACCCCTTTGAAGCATTTTGCTAACATTTTGTCATATTTAAGTTTGATCTAATGTTAGCTGCTGTGTCCTCCTCCTTTGTTGTGTTTAGATGAGTAAAATGAGACATGCAGCGTGGTTCAGTCTGTTATATTTCATTTATGTGATTATTGTGGTTCAGTGGGTCGTGCTAATTTTGCACGTTGTCTTAATCAGGTTGTGAGCTGTGTTTTTCAAGGTCATCAACATGAGCTCCTTGCAGCTTTTCTTTCATTTGTTTTCAAGGCTGACCGATAGTAAACACAAAAAAAATGACCATCTTGAACAACTATTTTGATAACTGTGTGAAGGTTCTCCATGCAGGATACTTGCCAGCTGACCTGTTCATCTTTATTCGTCTATGCATGCCGGTTTGTTTACATGTGTGAGGCTGACCTTCTGGAAACTCAGCGCCGAAGCTGAAAGGAAAGACGGTCATTTCAGTTCGATGGTTGCTAATATTTATTGAAACTGGAATCCACAGATGACGTGTTAAATTATATGGAAGATGAGACTCAGAGAATGGAAACAGAGGAATACCATGTTCTCAGGAAACTGGTGGTGTTCTGTGCTTATTGCTCTGCTGCCAGCTGTGGAGGAAAACTGCTGCTGCAAGGTCTCCAACCTGTTGATGACAAACTTAGCAAATCCCTACATGGCCACGGATCTGAGTAATCCCTGCTGTGGAACTACAGCTGATCAATCTGCAGCTTCGATAAGCATTGTGTTTTATGTCCCCAACATAAACCATAATAAGTGAGACTGCATGGTGTGTGTCTTGTCATCTTATTCTGGCATCATTTTATCTGGTTTGCTACTCTCTGGCACAAACACACTAAATTAAAAGCTATCCACAGCTTCACACATGTAAATGATTGGGCATGTGTGGAACAACTTGTTGATGATTAGGTCAGCTGCTAAGTATCCTGGATGGAGATCCCGAATGTAGTTAGCAAAACGGCTGTTCCAGGCTGTCAGTTTCTTTGTTTATGCTCGGTCAGAATTGAAAACAAACGTTTAAAATGATTCATGTTAAAAATGTGCTGTTTTTGGAAAGCTGCAGGGAGCTCATGCTAATTGTCCCGATAAATACTGTTCACAAGCTGTTTGTGCGACTCATTATTTCCCTGAACCTCTACAATGGAGGTTTAGAATGCAAAGTTAGCATGATGCTCAGAGCCGCAGGAGCCACATTAAAGGCCGATGTGTTGGAATAAACGGGAATTCTCCTGAAACACTCGAGCAAGATTGCTGTACATCTGGAAAGGAGCCATCCGCACGCTGCTGTCACATCGAACACAGCAGGAGTGGAATCGCTGTCACACCAGTCTGCACCACAATTCATGTCGCAATAATATTACTATACAATATAGACACTATAAAAGTTTAACAGCTGTCCCAGTTAGCAATTATTGGTTTCAGGAACGCTCCCTGCACATTCCGATTGGGTTATGAGAATATTTTTGTAATGATCTGGTGTATTATCTAAATGTTTTAAGAGGCTCCCAGTATGTGCATTTAGAAACCCATGAGCATATTTATAAAGGTTTTGATGCAACTTCTGCACCAGAGAGAACATTATGTAACATTATGTAATCAAGTTAATCTAGTCGAGGTACTTCCTCTAATTTTATGTTACTTTAGATTGTTTTTAACTTTATATTTCATTCCAGAGGCAAATATTATCCACTATAATACGACAGCTAAAGCTACTCGCCGCTTTGCAGACTTTACATTCAGCACAGATATGATGATCATACAATATACTGTACTGTCATAGAATAAAGATTTAAATTTAAATCATTTTTCAGGCATTATCAGTTCTACCAAAGAAAAGAAAAATTCCTGTGATTCATTTGACGTTGACGGCCCAAAGAAGTGAAATAATCCAAAGAGAGACAAGTTAAAAGTTCTGTTGCAGAACATTGTGTTGTCCTTTTTGTCTCACACATCGATCATGTCAGACTTATTCTGTGAGGCCGTGAAGGGATCTGACCTCTAGGCTGGGTGCCACCAGACTGAACTACCGCACTGTTTAGAAATTAGTCCACGGCAAATGCTGTTTGCTGCTTTTGATACTTCAGGGACATTTTGCTGATGACACTATTACACCTAATGTGATTTTGAATGCAGGATTTGTACATTGCTGTCTGTAAGCAAAGGAGCTGAATGCTGCTTCCACTACTGATGTCATCAGAATGCTGCAGTCTTTGTTTATGTGCAACACAGAACATGAAGTTTCATCATTAGCTTAATGTCCTTTGTATATGCTGTGATATAATATTATGTAATTCAATCACTGTAATTGTTCTGAATGTACTGAAAGAACAGAGTGTTCCTGCAATTAGTGAAGGCAGTCATAAAACGCACCTTTTCCTGACACCTACTGCTCATCACTTCACATCTGACAATAAGCGACACACACGTGCATCGTTGACATAATGAATTCACTTTATCGTCACAACTAAATTCCAAAAAACAATCCAATCCGATTCCACACCTAACCCTAAAACCCAAGTGTTAACCCTCTAACAACCTTCTTCAGGTCTGTCACACAGCCAGGACCAGCACTCAGACACATACTGTGCCCACATGTGTGTTTGTAGACGCATTTCCCGTCATGGAATCAGGGATCAGTGGCCCACATCTTATCTTAACCGCACACAAATGCATATACGCACATACCAAGAGGGTACCACAGGCTCTCTGGTGGAGAGTTTATACTACACATGCACACACAGTGAAGCTTGCACTGACAGGTACAGTGTGCAGACGTATAGAATACCTGTTGCTGCGAGCACGGAGACACACAGGCATGTGATTTGAAATCACAGCACACTGACGAGCGCACACTCAGAGAGCAAACACACACACACAGTGAGTGAGCATGGCTGGAGGTGCCTGGTGTTGTTTTCTGACTCATATTACAGCTCGCTGAAGCAGCTCCTTCTGCTGCGGCGGCGGCTCTCATTCCTCTGAAGCCACATGAAGGAGAGCTGGCTTCCCTGCTAAACAGACACTTTAGCGCAGCACCGCCGCTGGGTCCCACCAACCTAGAGAAAGAGAAACAGAGAGGAGAGGGAGAGAGACCTCCACCCTGCAGCAGTGCAGCCACACCACAGCCATTATGTGCACATTCAATGGAATCTAATGTGGAGGATGTGGCTGGCTATCTCAGATGCTGTTTATGTAACCGTGAAGAGAAGCCGAGTGAAGAATATTGAACAGAGAATAGTGGAGGCCAAAGACAGAATAAAGCCGTCCTTTCTCTGCCTTTTTTGTCTAACTGGGTGAAGGCTCCTCTCCAGCCTTCAGCTGCCCTGCTCTCTCCAACGGCTTAATGAGCGATTAACAGAGCCATTATAGACAAAAATGACCGTGTGTTTAAAGCCGGTTGAAAAATTGGGCAATTACAAAGTGATGAACGTGAATGAAAGTGATAAACAAAAAGCGGGCTGTTTGGGACAGATCTGGACTGTGCTGTTGTTTGAAAAAGTTGGGAGCTTCAGTAAGCAACATGTCCATGCGTGATCCAGCACCGTGCAACTCTCTGTCTGACCAGACTGGGAGTGAATTATGACTATTGTAAGCTCTGCTCATGCTTTGTATTAGACTGCCCCCTAGTGTTGGCATTCCCCTGCCTCCTCTCCCCTCTGCTCTCTCTCTCTCTCTGCCTTTGTCCATGAAGTTATCTAACAGGTATTAGCGCTGGGGGAATCTTGACTTGAGTGAAACCAGCAGATGTGGAGGTGATAATGACTCTCAAAGTCCTCTTGTCCTTGGCTTAGGGAGTTTTCCCAGACTATATGTGCTCAGTCAGCTGAATTAGAAGAACAACAAGTGCTCGGGGGAAGTTTGAGCGTACTGTATGTGCGGATGGTGAAAGATGGAAAGATCATGTTAACTGTATTTGATCAATCCCTTGTGTTGGGCTTAACTGATCCTCACAGACCCTTCCAAACATTACAGATTCTCAATAGGACGGATTATTTTAGTCACTGTTAAACTGATAATGACAGCCATAGATTTCTTCATCTCCTGTTTTTGTCAGCTTGTAATTCATCTGTTTATGCTCTCAAGTCGGTAATAACTTTGACAAACCAACAGGAGACACTGGCATCTGTTCAGTTTCTTCCTAACAGCCCCCACAGTACTCTCTATCTGAGCACAATCTGAGGCACTTTATTTTCAAGATGTTTAAAACTCAGAGTGAAATTTTGGAGCATTGGAAACAGGTGGAGTTATCTTACCGCACTGCCTTGAGTAATTCCATTTTGTGCGACTTGATACGTTTTTTTCCCCCCCACCAGATTTCACAAGATCCTTTCCTCCACTAGATCAATCTGACAGCTGCAGTTTTTATTCTGCAGTTCACATGAAGAACCTGTGACGATCTCACACAGCGTCAGAGCTCAAACTAATAAATCTGACACGGAGCCATGGCCACATATTTAGGCAAATGGAAAATTTGATGTACTCTTTACCTGAGTATGTAAATTTCATGCAACTATATACTTCGACTCAACTATATTCCTGATGATACCTCTGCATTAGCTTAACCAACATTCGTCAGCGCTGAACTTGTAATATTGCAGAATGCTTTCACATTGTTGTATAACTCTATTTAAGTAAAGAACTGAAATACTTCCAAGGCCCCTGAAGTTCCTCAGAATCTTACTTCTACTTTGATATCTCATGTGAGCTTTCAATCACACAATGAAAACTTGTTCTGCACGAGCAGATTGAAGTCTAACAACTGCAAGCAACACATCACACATTTTAACAGAACACTCCCATGCCATATGAATCCTAAATAGACACAACAATAAAACCACTTGCCTAATATTGTGTAGTTGCTTTCTTGATGCCAAAACAGCTTTGACCCATTGGGGCATTGACACAGGGCCTCTGGGGGTGTCCTGTGGTGTCTGGGACCAGGATGTTGGAAGCAAACACTTTGGGTGCTGTGTGTTGTGCAGTTCGGCCTCCATGGATCAGACTTATTCCCATCAGGAATCTGGGGAGTTTAGAGACTGGATCAATGCCTTGGGTTCTTGGTCATGTTTCTCGAGCCATTTTTCGTGCAGTTTTTGCGATGTGTCGAGACACTTTGTCCTGTTGGAGGAGGCATCAGGGAGTGCTGTTAGCATAAGGAGATGTGCTTGGTGTGAAATTGTGTTCCTCGTGTTGCTTCAGTCCAAGGTAGAGGGATCTAGTTCTTCTTTTTTTTTTTAAGGTCCAGGTTCCAAACAGAAAAGTTGGTGTAGATGATAAGCATCAACTCTGGGCTTCATACCGGCCACGTCTCTCTTTAGATGTCTTTGAGTTTTACATGGAAGGATTGTTTGTAATTCATCCCTGAAGTAAAAGCATCTTCCACAGATTTAATGTATGGAGGGGAAGTAGTGCTCATGACTGCTTTGTAACGTCAACATATTAGTAGAACAATAAATACAACACATGAATAGTTCATTTGCAACAACAAATAATTTTTTTCAAGGTGGGTTTTCTGAAGGTTTGTGAAGATGGAGTTATCTGTTTTTGCAAATGAACTCTTCACACACACTTGGGTGTGCGTTGGAAAGAGAAATCTACCCCTGTGATGACATCCAGCGATTTTTTTTTTTTCTTTAACTGTCATCGCCTTAACTTAGCTTGTAGATTTTTTTTGCTTGCAGTGTTACATGCTGCAGGCACCAATCAGTTTCATCAGGAACTACATCATATTAAGGCAGCACAGATAATATTTTAATGCGATGCACATGACACTTGCCTCTGTGGAAAACTCTGCAGTTAGACTGAAACTAAAGCGATAATTAATATAATGTTTTTTTCCCCCAGAAAGGACAGAGTTTAGATTGTACACTGGAAAATCTAATGTGACATTTTCTGTAAGGCTGAATCAACACTAACCAGTAGGATTTGGGTTGGGATGTTAGAGGCACGATGAATACGAACGGCTTTGTGTCTGTGTGTATGTGAGGAAACTAGGTTTTTGGTTCTTATCTCCTGACCTGGAACACATCCTCACAAGACTATGTGGCACTTTCCAAAACTCATTCATCTCCCTGAGCAAGGCGGGTTTTAGTGCAAATCTCAGGCATGCACACACACACACATGTATTAACAGTACAGTGTATGTTTAACTTAGCAGCTAGAATAGTCCCCCAGTGAGAGGTGTTGATGGATGGATGTCAGAAGGCAATGACCTGCCTGGGTCTCCTCTATTTCACACAGCCACATTAACTGGGTCATCAATCAGTGTGTGTGTGTGTGTGTGTTTGAACACGCACAAGCGCCATGTGTTCAGCTACACCAAAGTTTCACCATGTAAATTGCAAGCATGAATCCATATGTACCGGCTACGCTCTCATTACCAGCAGCACAACACACTTAAGCATTCAGAGGGATAAGGATCTGTACCGTTGACCTGCAGGACCTCATTATTGCAGCCAATCAAGAGACAAAACATTGGGCTGATTAGTGAAAGACCTGCACAAATAAACAGCGAAAAGATTTGTGCGGCGAGAGAGAAGGAGGGTGAGGGGAGTTTGGGTGAAGGAGAGATGAGGGAGATAATGTAGCCTGAGGTGAGAGGGGTTTGTCTCTCATACAACTTAACCTCACGCTGCCCCCTCTGAGTTCATGTCAGAAGCCCCGTGGATACATTACAATGTGCAAAAAGGGGAGAGCACACCCACACACACGTGCAAACACACACCAGTTCACACACTTGTTTTTCTTTCTTTGCACTTATGTCTGTCTGGCACACACACACACATGTATGTAATGGTCCCTGCAAAGAAGATCCATCCACAGTTGAGTAGTGTTACAGCTCAGTGGTTGTGATGAATGAAGAAAATCAAAGCTACAAATCTTATCTGGGCCTTCGTGTGTGTGTGTGTGTGTGTGTGTGTTTCCCTCCAGCTGTGCTCCACTTCATGGCCCAGTCCCCTCTGATACAACCTCAGTGGGTTATATAAGAGCTGGCACAGTTGTAGATAGTGTGTGAGTAAATTAGCATGTACATTAGTGTCTGTAGATGTAGGTATGTGTGTCGGTGTGTAAGTGTGTGTGTTCCTGCAGCCTGGCAATGCCCTACGGTGAAGCGCGCTGCTATAAAACAAAGGTTATCTGAAGTGAACATGCAGATGTTTATAGCGGTGATAAAAGAGTTTGCACGCACGCATACACTCACGGCAACACTTTAACCTACAGAACCGCATGTGTGCACGCAGGCGAGCGCACCCCTGCCACAGGGACACACTCACACCGGTGTGAATGGCATTACAAGAGCTGAGGAATCTGGCTGCTGGATATTTCCTCCATTCCTCTGTCAACCATTCATCTTTCGGCTGCGAGGGAGGAGGGGAGCGAGGGACGAGAGAGGTACACAGATACAGGGAGAGAGAGAGACGGTCTCTTCATTCACCCGCTGGCAATCAGCCAAGGACATTCTGTACTGGTTTGTTTGTGGGGGAAATAGAGAATACGTTTCAATTCCTCATGAAGCTGACCTTCCTGTCTGCTTCTCCGTCCAGTTATTGTCTGTAGGATTCCCTGTCTGACTGCTTTCACAGCTCTCTGCGTGCGAGCTCACGCTCCGAGTCTTAAAGGCTCATACTTTAGAAAGAACAAGCGAAGTGATCACCAAAGACGATAAATATGTCTGTAGCTGCGTATGTGGATGCGTGAGGCCTGCGGACCATTTTTAAAAAAAGAGACAGACACTCAGCTGAGTTTCTTCAAAGCCTGAATTCAGCCCAGTTACCCAAAATGGCTACAGAGGCTGCTACAAGTGAGGATGGAAGTCAGAGGATGCACCAGGGTCAAGGGCGAGGTGAAAGACTTCTACACAGCCTGAAGTACAAACTTAGGCAAATCTGCAAGTTAAACAGGGGAGGCATGCTAGCTTGCATTCAGCCCTCAAGCGCCTAAGTTGGGAATGACATCATATAGGTAGCTTCTACCCAGTGCCAAGAAGCAGACAAAGGTAGCAAGTAGCTGTTAAAAACAATATTTAGCAGCTGAAAAGACAAATGACTGCCAAACGAGTTACAGAAACAGAGCTACACAGAGAGTAAACACTGAACCTAACATTCATCAGGTGGTAAAAACACGACTCTGAATGATTGCTGTTGACTCATTATGCATTAGTTGTGTTGTCTTTCGTAAAGATGAAATTATGTGTGGTGCACTGCTATAGCATTACATAAATAAACCAAATAAGTGTTACTGCTTTTAAAAAGACAAAACATGATGACAGAAGTGCACAGATGGAGCAGGGGCAAAATATCTACCACGGTTCAGTTCCCAGTAGCAGCACTTCTAGCTGAGTGTTTGCAGGTGAGAAGTGAGTTTGGCTGCATCCATAGACTGTATATAAACGATGATAACGATAAGACGTAGCCACCATGATGTCACGCATTTGTTTGTACTGCTTTGAAGCTCTGAGCTTCAGAAAATACAAACTTTAGGATGTTACACACAGGAAGCCTTGATGCCCTGATTTATTGTCTATTTTACAATGAGGAAAATCATTTCTAAAAATGAACTGTTAAAAAAAAAAAAGTCTTGAAACTGGCACTGAGACTTGAAGGACACAGGAAGAAGTTCTCTAAGGTTTTAAATCAAATGAGAAATAGGGCCATTTTCTCATAGATGTCCATATAAGAGGATTTAAAGGAGTTGCCCCTGCTGGCTGTTAGAAAGAATTCAGGTGTACGACACTTCCACATTTTTCACACAAAGCTATGTCCATCTTTTATATACAGTCTGTTGCTGCGCTATATTTGAGTGATCAAGGTGACTGCTGCTTTAAGAATGTGATCTTGATCTCTTCCAAAGCTTGTCACTGGAAAAAAATCAATCAAGTACCGACATCCACCCCCAGACGACAGTGGACTTAGCAGTAATGAGGATCACTGCAACAGGGAAAAAGTTGATTCCAAACTGAGGGGGGAAAAAAAGTTGTGTCAAATCATGTGCCACTTCATTCCAACCAAGTTTCTCATCCCAGGTTAAAGGCGTGCTAATGAATGCACCCTGCTGGAGCTGATTCCAACCGCCTTAGACTTACTCCATTTGCTCTAATGAGATTTTTATAGTTTAATCACAGGACGTACATTCACTGCACACCCAAGACGTGAAACCTGTGATCCGTAGCAGGAATGAGCACCATCTCCATCCAGAAAGAAGCTCGACTGGTGGAAACGTTTACCACCAACTAGTTAGACTTAAGTGTTACTGCTTACTGACATTAGGGGGCACCAGCTTGAGACAGTGTCACACGCAGCTTTAAAGTTTGTGCTAAATTGCATGATATGTTAATGGATATGTTTAAAGTATATTTACCTGTCCGTCTGTCTGTCTTTCTGTGCTTCTCTTTGTCTGTCGCGTTGCCTGCATAGACCACAGTGGTGTACATGACAAACAGTCTAAACACAACCAGCTGTGGCCTGGACTGCTGGGAGCCTCCATCACACAGCTCTGACTTCCACACACACACACACACACAAGCAAAAGTATATACATTGTGATATGCAATTACATATTGTATCATGTGGACTAATGTCTTTCTAAAGTCCCAGCTGACAGTTCCACTTCTACTATTCTTTCCTCTTCTATTTTTTTGCTCAAAAACTTGCCCTCGGGCCTCTGTGTGTGTGAATTTTTATATGACCATGTCCTCTGTGTGTATATTAATGCAAGTACATGGTGCACAAATGTCCACTCAGGCCAACAATCAATAAAAGCCTCTTTGTGAGGAATATATTAGAAGCAGCAGACCTCTCAATTGGCCTTGCTGTGCCATAAACACTACTTATTAAACTGTATAAATTGGCGTTATCCAGTGCAGATTTGACAGTAAAAAAATGTATTTTCAGTGCTGCCTCTGGCTGGCGTATATCAGCAACAGCTTCTATGAGTTATTAGTGAGGGTGTGTGGAAAGACTACGATGACAGAAGAATATGTGCTGTACAGCACACAGCTATAAACATAGTATGAGCTCAATGCGAATCAAAGAGTATTAGCGTGCATTTCAGCACAGCGAGCAATTAGAGAGAAGAGTGGAGTTCATTTGTTTGCTGTGAGCCGAGGAAAGTCAGCCAGTGCTGACTGACAGCTCATAAGTGTCTGAGTTGAACCGGTGATGCAGATGATGATCGAGGCAAAGGAGGGCCCAAAGAAAACAAAGTATACACTTGTTTTTTTTTCCTTTTATTGTCAGTCTCTGTTAACTTCTTCGTGTAAAACAGCAAACGTAAAACTTAACAACCCTCAATCTGAACTTTTGAAAACCTTGTAAGGCTTTGATACAAGTTTCAACTACATAACTTTTATGTGCTGTTTGGTATGTGAGTGAAATAAGTGGTTGTGGGACGGACAAAAATAGACGGAGTGCTGCTGATATTGTTGCTGATATTCTGTCTTATTTAGGTTTGCTGTCGTTGGACTGCCAATCCCACTGAATGGCCTTCTCTTCCCCACATTCTAATGTGGATCTGAGGATTTTTTGTTGGTCCAGAGAAACATTGTGCATTGTTCTTTTTTTAACATCCTTCTCTGGTTGTTTATTAAACTCCTAAAAACTCATTTCTTTATCAAAGTTACATATTTAGAATTTTTTCCATGAAAATAATCCCGTCCTACCCTAAATGACTTACATGTATGTACTTCTACAGCATTGCTTCTTCTGGAATGCTGACTCCATTTAAGTCCACGCCTCTCTATCGACCCACCAGTCTGCCACTCAAGCACATCAGCTCACCTACAACTCTGCCCAAACCATGTAAAATTACTCTACACTCCACTACACAATGCAAAATGTAATACAAGAACAACTCAGTCTGAAATATTCACACCTAAAACTGACAATGAAGAAGAATGATGATACGGAAAGCCCTGCCCTGCAAGTTGATAGGCCTGATTCTTTGAGTTTGTTGGATACGAAACCACAGAAGTCTGAATGCGTGTTGTTGAAACCGCTTCAAGGTGAAAACATTCAGTCATGTCGCTAACCGCTTATTTTGGTTCATGAGATATCTTCTAGCATCAGGGAGTCTTTAAATTAAAGCCTTATTCTGGTTGGCACAGGCTGGTACTTTTTTTGGTTGTAAAGTTGTGGATTTGTCATCATCGAGGACACGACGCTGTCTGATACCCATGAAAGTACCTGGAACTACCATGTAGTGTCGCCTTAAGAACTGTGCTGAGATTTACTTCCAGGAACTCCAGCTAAAAATGGATGGCAAACAACAGAGACAAAAGCAGAACATGCTTGACATTCACTTTTTTAACCAAAGAACACTGAAATACCATCATGTTGTAATGTTCAAAATTTAGCAAACACCGGCCTTGTTACACATCCAGTAGACATGAAACGACGTCCGCATTCATTGTGATCTGTGTTGTGTCGACAAGATGAATGCAGTATAGTATTTATTCCCCTTTGAGCTTTATTTTGGTCTTCATCAACATCCTCAGTTTGCTAAACGTGTCACTTTATACACAAGCTAGTTGTTAAGTTTGTCTGTTATTGCAGCTTTTTGACCCAGAACGGCTACCTGCTCCTGCTCGAAACAATACTGATAACATCTGCCAGAGTGGACCTGGACCAGAGCTGTAACAGGCAGGAGGTGGCCAAACATTTACAGGAACAACCTTGTAATTAGCCCTCTCAGGCTTGTTGTTTCCATTGCAGTGAATGATCCAACCAGTTTGACTGCGGCTCATCAGCGTTGGTCTTCTAGTTTCACCAAGCTCTGTAGCACTGGGTGGAACTGATGGATGTGAGTTCATGATTGATATAAAAACATTAATTAGTGCAGTTTTAAGTTGCTGCCGTGCAGATGGCCTACAAGTGTCAGCAGGGCAAAATGTTCATCAACCTACAGTGGAAAACACTTTAATTTTTCCCCTCAGGTTGACTCTGCCTCTTTAAACCTGTCTCCAGCAGCCTCAGGCTCTCTCCTGTTTCACAGGTAGGCAGCTCATCAAAATGAGTGACAGCTGCTAGGGTGGGAACTTGACCAGCCGATGGGGGAGGAGAGCGCGACTAACAATACACTTTCTGCCTCCAGGCCAAAAGTTGCATATTAGAGCTTCAAGTTGTGTCTTGCAACATCAGTACCTGAGTCTAAGACCGTGAGCAATTCAGGAAACTTCCAACAGGTTTTTCTTTTTAAATCTGGAATTCACAGCAGCTAATGAGTATAAAACCTCTTATCTACCAGATGAATACACTGAAGCTTCAAAGACTCGCCTGCCTTTAAGAAACGCCCACAGTTAAAAATGGATCATCAGTCTTGGTTTTATCTAGAGTGGAACCTTTGATTTTACACAGCAAAAATTCACGTATCTGCCTTTAAATCCAATCCAAACAATCACACACACTCGCACACACACAAGAGGCTGAGTGTGTAAAGGTTCCACCTTTGAAAGCAGCCTGAGCGTTCAGCAGCTGTAATACTCTGCTGTTGACTTCATGTTGACTTAGCCATTAAAGGCTGTAGCAGGTCTGAAATCAAAACCTGCACAACTGTTTGGCTTGGACCGAGCGTGCCTTATAAGTGTACACTTGAGCTGCGTTAAACACTTGTACCTCTGACACAGTCCTCACACAGGTCGCTGGTGCATCTCTTAAAGAGGAACGTCACTCACATAAACGGGTTATTCTTCTATATCACAGAAAGAAAATCACAATGAGCAGAAAAGGTAAAACTCAGACTTTGTGGTTGAACAATCTGAGAGCAGACTTTGAAAAAGAAGCAGTGTGTGTGTTAGTGCGTGTGAGTGCACGTGGGTGATTAATTGCTCTGGCTCAGATGAAACAATAAACAGAGGAAGAGCTGGATCGTTCCCGTCAACCTGACTGTCATGTCAGACTCTCACATCTTGATTTCAACATTCCTCCAGCCTCCACATTTCACTCCTGACTCATGTGTTTGTTCTTCTTGAGTCTGCGTTTTGCAAACTGAAGACATCTGAAGGACAACTTTTTTTTTCTCCCAACCTTAAAACCTGATAGCTTTCTCTCAAAACCACAAATCTGGTTCTATAAGATTCGTTCACTCTGTTGTTTGGTTTTACGGCAGACTGATACACCTAAACACGCTACCAGTGTCTAGCAGCATTCTAAGAAAACCTTAAAGACGATTGCTGCACCCTGTTCCATCTCAGACAGGTCGCATGAGCCCACTCATTTTTCATTTTATGGTTTTACTTTGTTCGTTTTCGTTGCTTTGACATTATGAAGACGTTTTGGCAGATTGTTGGAACAACGTTTAAAGTTCTTCCAGATGGACCGTCAATGAGTCCCTGAAAAAGAAGTCCTTGTTTTAGGGAATCAAAGTGGAGTCAGGCCTAATTAGAGCTGGGAGTGACATTAGAGGACAAAAAAGGGAAGCAAAGGAAAGGAAAGGAAAGGAAAGAAAGGAAAAACGAAAACTCATAGTTTCAGATGTCTTTTCACATCCCCCTACTTGACAAGAACCGCTTGCCAATTCTTACCTCCATTTTTAAATTGGCAGAATCATATTCTGTAAACTCTAATCCGGCAGGTGTTGTCCCTGAACAACAGTCTGTGTTTGTGTTGGCAGATTAGTCCTACACCAGTAAATGCAGATATCCGACACTAGCTGGGAGTAGCTGAATAAAGAGCCTGAGACAGAAAGTGTTTCCTGAGAATCTTATCACCCGTCTGATCAGTCATCTCAGTGTTAGCTCCCCTCCAACACAAACGCACACAGAGACCAACCTCCCTCGCTCCCATGTTCTGCCCTGGGACAAGGGTGATGTATTTTATGCTGTATGTACAGACGTTTTATTTTCTTTTTAAAGAGGACAAAATGCAACGAAGTGTCTGCTTGTGCTGCTGATAGAGCATCTGTTGGCCCCATTGCTCAGTTAAGTAGTTCAAACAGGGTCCTGGGACCTGGAAATACTGAGGAGATGACTAATATACAAACACATGACCATGTGCGGAGAAATGTGCTATCTGTCACTTTGTCGATGGATTCAAGATACACACTCTTCTATCTTTGTAAGCATCCTTGTTGTCATAATAGATTCCCGAGCCCGAACCTTAACCATACCCATCACAGCTAAATACCCAATCTCAACCCTCACTCTAACCCGAAACAGTCTGCCAGAGGGTCTGCCATTAAATGAGGAGAAGCCATTTGGTTCTCACAAGGATAGATGTAACATACACACACACACACACGCACACAAACACACATGCCAAACAGCCTTCACTGCTATTTTGCGTGGGGAAGTGGCATTTTTGAAGTTTTTATTTAACCGTGATATACCTTGGCCCAGTGGGACACCGTGCTTAATGGTTCTTTGGGTACGTCAAAATGTCCTTTAAGGGGCCCGACCGCCTCCGTGGCTGCTTTAAATGCCCTTACTTCAAATGCCATACTTTGTGTGACTTCGGGGCAAAAAGAAAATCGCAGCCTCGGCTCCTTTGAGATTCTTTTCACGCTACTGGCCAGACATGTTCACCATTTAGACATTTAGCTGCACCCTAATAGGTACGACCTATCTGATCAATGGTGCCCCGACATGAAATCCTTACATGCGATAAAATATCCTCTGCACCAATGAAACGCAGATGTTAAAGCTGCATGATTTGATTTTCTACATTTTTAAGGTTGGTATTTTTGAACCCGGTGGCACGTCCTACAGTAAAAGAGAAACTTAAGTATTTATTTAGACTCACGTTTCTGGTCACCTGATGGATTTAGTTCTCATATTCACTGTCCAGTTTTGTATTTCATCTACTCCTGAGACGAATTTGGTTATGTAGCTGTTAAATGCTTTGACCTGTTCACTTTGTCGTACAACCTTTACCTTGATAGAGAGCAGTGAGACTGAATCAAACAGTGAAGTTCTGGGCTGCAAAGCAGAACAGTGACTGAATAAGAAAACCTTCTGTGTAGCTGAGGGTACAATTATCAATCTGGCACTTTGATTGAACCATTTAATACTGCACATAATCAACTGATGCATTTCTGATTAAAAAATATATATATTGTGCAGCTTTAAGTTTTTATACCTACATTTTTACTGTATGTGAACTGCATGTTTTTCTTGTGTGCCATATCAAAGACTATTTTCGCTGCTACGAGATAAAGTTTTTCTTAATTCAGTCAAAACAGTGACTTGAGAGGGAGTTGCACAGGCATGCAGGCTATTCAACATATACATTCAGTAACAAAATCTGGTGCGAAACTGATTTATCTTTAGCGAGTTACCGTGTTTAAAAAAACTCCTGCCAGAATTTTCACACTGTATTTCAGAACATTTTCTTTAAAAAAGGCATTTTTGTGGCAGACTGACCCCAGCTAACCCCAACTATAACACAATCTGACAGCAATATCATAATAGTTTATTTTTCTGCTGATCCATAGAATAATAAAATACTATTTCACTGCTATTATCATTCCCCATGCAAGGCAGTTTGGTTCCAGTAGAAACAACGCCGCTGCCATACTGTTCACCATTGTCCAGTTATCTGAGAAATAATATTTTTTCTCTGAATTAGCGTTATGGAATAGGGACCAATGCTGAGGATTTAACCCCTGTCCGCCGTGGAGGTCCCTGTGCTGGGACCAGGCGGTGTCTGTGATAAAAATACAACAAGCATACACTGAAGCGGCCCGCCTTGTACGACTATTAAATGGATAAAGTATTTGTCTTTGCTGCTAATTTAGGTTAGTAGAGTTTTTTTTAGACCAGGTTCAACTAAAACAGGGTCACTGATTCATGATTACAAGGTTGTTATTACTCTCTAATGTACAGTTTTATTATGCAGAAGGAAAATTCTCAAACTTTGCTGGAGTTCTTCAAACTTCACTCTGATCTGGTGATGTGGATGTAGACACGTGTTGGTTTTCACAATTCTCTGATCCATACAGCCCAAGGTTGTTCAGATTGACCTCAGTTTTGCAGCTGTTACTGACTAAATTTTTCAGGTAGAAATTTCAAAAAATAGCCTTGGGCTTAAGGGGTTAACATAACAAGGCAGCAAATCACAGGCAGGCAGACATGTCAACACACACAAACAGGCGGGCAAGAACTCACAGGCCAAGACACACAAGCGCATAATACTGTACACACACGTGGACTGGAAGCACACACAATGCGTCAGCTGGGTAGTAATTGTGTTGAGCAGTGTAAACAGGAAACATGTCGCAGGACCTCGAGGTTCGTCATCAGACCTCCCAAAGCTTCAGTACACAGCAGAACAATACGAGCAAGACCCTAAAAATACACACACATTTGTCAGCACATCTACATATACCTGCCATGTGTGTCGGAGTGCATGTGGGCATCTGTGCATGCCCATGCATGCGCGACTGTGTGTTAGTTTACTGTATGTGAGTCTGTGTGTGTTCATTTGTGTGGCTGTGTCTGTAAGGAGGCAGAGATATAAACAAACTTGTGAAGAATGGGGAAATTTCCTGTTCCATACAGCAGGATAAAACCAGACAAGCCGAGACAGAGCGAGAGAGGAAAGAAGAATGGACGCTGATTAGCTTTTACATCTTGTCACTGCTTTCACAGGAAACACTGAGGGATTCATAGATCAGCAAATGATCACTTTCATTTGCAGTTTTCCAGAAAAACTGCTTCTTGCATTTCGTATTAATGTACAAAACAACTATAGAAAATAAATTACATACATGAACTGGCCAAAAATGGCAATAAAAAAAATTCTAAAACTTTTATATTTGTTTGGTTGGTTTAGTCTGAGGGTGTATTTGTCTGATTTCAGACAACCACACTAGTTAATGCTTTGTGATAAATGCAGCATCTAACAGCTAAAATGCAGATGTTTACCAAGTATAATGACAACTGTTCTTATTCCCAGGGCATGAAATACTGCAATTTTGTCAAAGCTGTTGGCATCTTGGATATATGTCCAGTGTTCTTTAGCATCAATGCCACCTGCATCAGTATTTGACCCAGACTGTTGTAGTTATTCCAGTTTGAAAAAAAACAAAACTTAAAAGGGATGGTGGTAAAAATTACAGGAGAGGACTTTCCCCAGCAATGAAGTCAAAATGAAGTCAAAAACTGCATTTTCTCAAATGTCCACTTGAA
The DNA here is from genome assembly GCF_000690725.1 of Stegastes partitus. Classification (NCBI taxonomy): domain Eukaryota; kingdom Metazoa; phylum Chordata; class Actinopteri; family Pomacentridae; genus Stegastes; species Stegastes partitus. The sequence continues at coordinate 556,422 of NW_007577806.1, read as the reverse complement.
ACTGGTTCCAAAAGAGTCAATCCCCAAACATCCCCATGTTAAAACTCAATAGCTACTTTACTGTCCATGACATCTATGGAGCTACATTTTCATTAAACTCACCTTAAATTGTGTTAACGCTGTGTGGTTGAGTGCCATCATAAGACACTCCATAACCTGTTTGGTTAAGTTTAGGCACCAAAGCTCCTGATTAACATTCAAGAAAGATGATAGTTTGGGTAAAATCCACCTTTTCACAACATTCATCTCTTGTTATGAGGCACAAACATCTTGTTGCCTGAAAAGGTGCGACATCAAAATAACACATTTGGCTACAGACTCGTGTTGGCTATTTCTGACATTCACAGATTTAGTATGTCTATTAAACTACCCTGCAGTTCTGAAAAGAAGTTAAAGGGAACCCAGTGTGCTCGAGTGTGACGCCAAGGGTTGCTGACAAGTTGGAGGAGAGACCGAGCTCATAATGGGGCCGTGTTCCCCGCCAACATTAAGGTGCTGGAATGCTGACAATGGATAATCAGTACAGCTTACACAAATGTCATTTGTCTTGCAGGTATTTGGTTAATGTTTAAAAACTTTAAATCACTTGATGGTAGCTTTAGATGAACAGGTGTGACAGTTTTTCCTAGAAGGAAGTTAAAGTCGCAGGTGTCACTCAGGTTTCACACCTTCAGCACAATGCCTGTTCTTTAACGGCTAATTAAACTGTCTAATTACACAGCAGCTAAGGTGTGTGAAAATAAATTCAGGCAGTTTGCTGTTTGTGTTCTTTGAATGACATGTGACACAGTTAGACACAGCAAACCTGTCTGCACATGCACATACTGCTCATACTGATGTGACTGGATGGCAAAGAACAATGTTATCATTCTGTCATGAGAAAGGACTCATTTTACACACACACACACACACACACACACACACACTGGGAGGATGAAAGCTGCACGTTTTCTACATTGCTTTGGCTGCAGCTACCCTGCCATTAATTAACGGTGCGGTTCCTATATTTAGTTTGGAGCGGGGCCAAATGTTCTCACAACCTGCATGTCTGACTAACTTTCTTCATAGCAGGTTAAGATTTAGGCTCTGGATCAGCCACGCATGTTCACACACATACACGCACATGCACAAGCCATTAATGTGCGACCCCCACTAAAACACTTAAACCCTTACAGATTACTCTGGGGGTAAACCCTCTGATGATTTTTCATTTGAAGTGCGGAGAGCTTGTTTCAGTACAGCACATTTAAAATATTTTTAAAGCTTAATTGACCACGAACGTGACTTAAGATTTTTCTCCCTATCTGTGCTACACTGTTTTTTTCCACGCTGGAACAAAGGAGGCTTGTGTGTCTGCAAAGTCTGGAGATTATGATTAACTCTTTGATTACGGCGGCTGCGTTGGGGAAAGATGGAGGGGTGAGAACGAGGGAGGAAGAGGGAGAAACAATGAGAAAGATAGGGAGGAGGTGTTGGTGGGAAGTTGGCGGGGGGAGGGTGGCCAACAAACATTTCAACAGCTAGTGATTTGTGTGTGTGTGTGCGACCGCGTGTGTGTGTGTGTCTGTGTGTGGCATAATGCCAAAGTTTCACACCTTCTTAGCAACCTGACACCCATTTCTATTGTTATCTTTGTTTTCCATCAAGTTTCCAGAACACACTGCGAGCTTGCGTGTGTGTGTGTGTGTGTGTGTGTGTGTGTGTAGCTGCTGCATGCTGGTGCAGGATTAACCCTACTGTAACTGTAACTCAGTGTTGTGTGTGGACACAGTGCAGATACACACCAGTTGTAAACTAATACAGTGCAGGAAGCATTCAGAGTACAAAGTACATGGAAATACCCTACACTCCTGTATATCCAGCTATGAGCAGGATTTAGTTTACTTTACCTGATAACGTGCCAGAAGACACAAAAAGAAAAAAAAAAAGGGTACTGGTCACATCACTGTCTGCTGCATCATCCATCCATTATCTATACACCGCTTAATCCTCACGAGGATCGCAGGGGGGCTGGAGTCTATTCCAGCTGACTCAGGGCGAAGGCAGGGGACACCCTGGACAGGTCACCAGTCTATCACAGGGCTACACTTAGAGACAGACAACCAAGCACACTCACATTCACACCTACGGACAATTTAGAATCACCAATTAACCTCAACATGTTTTTGGACTGTGTGGGAGGAAGCCGGAGAACCCGGAGAGAACCCACGAGGAGAACATGCAAACTCCACGCAGAAAGATTCCTCACTGGGACGCGAATCGGCGACCTTCTTGCTGTGAGGCAACAGTGCTACTAACTGCGCCACCCTGCTCTGCTGCATCACTTTGAGTTTAATAGGTGAAGTAAAGGTTTTCCCCCAAAGAAGCAGTGAACTAACAAGAATCCAACAAAACAGATACTGAAGAGCCACTGTTCATCCTGAAGTCAGTGTGTTTGTTACAGGGTCATAAACAGATCAAATACAGTTCACTACAAACTAGTGAATGAATATGCGAGTTTTAGTATTTTCTGTGTAACCAGTCAGCGTGCAAGCAGAGAGAATTAGAACAGCCGAATAGGAAAGTATAAATGCATAAAATAGGTGTGATGAGACAGTCAGGGTCAATTTTCACAGAACGGTTTTATTCCGGTCGGCGTCGGCCAGCTAAAGATCCCTGGAGTGGATCAGTTTAGCACCAAATTGGTCACAGATTTTCTTGCTTGTTTTTGTTTCACTGATGTGGTGTTATTTCATTTTTCTACACACATGTATCCTGTTCAGGGTGTATTCGGGGCCTTGAGTCCATCTCTCCGTGCATTAGGGAAGCAGCATTGTTCGCGTTTGACATACTGCCTCCATCACAGAGCGAAGAAACAAGAAGAAATGCGTTCACACTGAAGTGAAGCTGATATAATCAATAGTTTCATACAAAATATTGTCAAATGACCATGTATAGTATGAATTGGTGTATTGACGGACCCACAGATTATCGTGACACAACTGCAGCTTCCCTCAATTAATCCCATTCGGTCATTTTCCACCACAGGAAGTTGTGGACCTTTGTATTATGCTGGCCACAAGGACCACAAGGTAGGTACTTTTGATTGCATCTGAACAACAAATGAGAAGACAAATGTCTGATTGGTTAAATAAGGGGACAACACGCTCAATTTCCTTCATCAAGGACATTCAGAAGACATCATCTAACATCATCATCATCAACATGCATTTCACCATATGGGCTAACATAACAAACTTCCATTGTTCTATTTCCTATGTGGCCGTAGAGCTGGAGTAGAGTTTGTCTTTGTTGTGTTGCGCTCTGAGCTAGTGTTACAGTCGAGGCTGTCAGATCATACACTGCAATGGAAACAGACGTCACATTACCTCGTACCTGCCCTGAGTTCCTGGAAAGCTGCCTATTGTTTCGGTTTAGCTAACCTGAACATTACAGTTTATAGTCACCACTTTCATCATCTTCATGTACAGATACAGTTTTCAGTGATAAAGTTCTGATAATCCCACAGAACCATACCAACCACAACGACTGACTGCCAAGTTAACAGCTAACTGTGGAGCATTCAGCAGCTGAAGGGCAGATATTTCCTCCAGGAGTTGGTTTGGATCAAAGTGACCAGAAAAGCATCTCTAAATTCATGCTAATGTTGCTCCGTATATACTGGACATAACCTGGTAGAACAAAGGCTTTGATTTATATTTTTTTACATGTAATATTTGCAAGTATTGGGATGGATGTTAAAACATATCTTAAAACTAAAAATCCAACTTTTTATTTCTGGTAGATTCCACTAAATGTAAGCGTGCTATAATTGGGATGAACTGACTCTCAAATCCGAAGCACTTTATGTGTCAACCACCGAGCAAACAGGTCGGTTCAACCTCTCAGGTTTTTACTGCAGGAGGAGCCGCTCCCAATCCCGAGGCCGACTTATGATTTATGAGTTCATATTGCTGCTGTAGCACGGTGGTATTAGAGTTCTCAGAGCGGGAGTGATGTATGCTGTGAGACGGATTCCACTCTCATAAATGTACAGATTTGTCTGATTCTTTTCTTGGCTCTGCCTTTGAACTGCCGCTCGTGTAATAAACTCTGAATTCCAACACAATTTCCTGTCCCACTGGAAGACGCTTTGTGATTGGGAGATGAGATCAGAGTTAAACACGTACAGAAACACACATACAATGCAGTTTATCTGGCATGTGTGCGTATGGATGCGCAGCCACCCAGACACACTTGTTGTACAGACTGATTGCATGTGCTGTGGGGCCTGAGGGAATCCAGATAAAGTTGGAGGGTGGAGACGAGTATGAATAAAACTCAAAGCCAACCTGACACACCGGCTTAAAAGACAAAAGGCGGCATAAAGACAGGATGTGAAATGCAGACAGTAAATACCTCCTCGTAACAATCGTCCTCAACCTGTCCTGCTCTGTTTCATAACTGCCTCTCTTTTTACAATGAAAGCAATATTCATACATATGAATACATTTCCTGA
>NW_007577806.1:549814-551307 GCF_000690725.1 Stegastes partitus | reverse complement strand
TTCATACAGATCAATAAACCAAGATCACAATCACCAACAGCAATTTCAATATAACGGATCCTCTGGGGGCCATGAATGTCTACAAATCGTCATCTGTGTCCACACATCAGTGGTTGAGGTATTTCAGTCTGGATCAAAGTGGTGGACCAGCTGATAAAGGTAGTGGCTGACCGACCTGGCTGAACATACAGTCCCTCCTCCCTCGTCTCTACATTCTTTTCCTTTGCGTTTTAGGCCCTAAAGCGTCATCAGAAGGTACTTCGTAAGAAATCCTAATTTCCCAAAGAGCACAAACACAGAAAGGTGCGGATGATCCAGACTCCTCCGAAATCCCAGAAGCGTTCCTCAGCAGCAGAGTGCAGCAATCTGCCTCTCTTTGTCTTATAGAGAAATCTTAAAGAGCAGCGCAGATTCAAATCGGAGTGTGCGTCTATCTGATGTGCCAGTTCTTCTTATTGTCACGCCAGACACACTGCGCCCACCTCAGAGAACTAAAAAAGTAGAACACAAAATGCACAGCCAATGCACATATATAGTTATCGAAAAAAAAGCAGAAAGACAAACAAAAATGTGCAAATCCATGTGTATGCAATTTAACTTTTGTTCCACTGGATTCATCTGACAGCCATGATAGCTTTGAATATTATGCAGATCATTTTTCAGACATAATAAATGGAGTCAGTCATATCTATGGACCATTTTTTAAACAAGTTGATATTAATAGATTTGTTATTTTCTTACTGCACAACAAAGGAAGGCTTTTAGGCCTACGTTACTGACCGATGTCTCTGCAAGATTGGGATTATAAACAAACTTAAGGTGCCATTAAAATATGAATAGCAAGGAAGAGGGTCATTTTAAAGAAAAGGCATTTTTTCCTGATAATATTTTAAGTGAAGTTTTTCAAATCTGTATGACAGGTACAGCAAAGAACACGAAACACTATACTGTATGTTTGAATCCACTGCTTCCCTTCCAAACAGCTCCACCATCCACCTCTATCTCCAGTTCAACATGCTGCATCAGCGCCAACAACGATGGACACAACAACTTTAACTTTATTCTCCAAAACAAATCCATAGAAACCATCAGTCCACTATAAATACTAAACAAAGGCCCAACAGCGGGGTCCATAGGCGCTCAACGTTTCACTTCATCCTTCAGTTTTCTCTTCCCTCACCCTCTCATTCTCTCTCCCCCCTCCTCTCCTCTCTCACTCTTTGTCTCTCTCCCTCTGTAGCCCCAGGACTTTGATAAACACAGTTGATCCAGGGCCTATGCACTGAGTACAGAGTGTTTGAAGGGCAGCCTTTCTACTCAGGACCTTGTTTATTCTGCCCACTCCCCGTCAACCGTGTTTAATGTCACCAAGGCTTTTCTCTCCCCTAAACACACACACACACACACACACACACACACATACACACACACACACACAGTCTTTACATAAGTTGTGCAGAGCGTGGATCTCCTCAATATCCCTTCTTTAGTGT
>NW_007577806.1:506422-548573 GCF_000690725.1 Stegastes partitus | reverse complement strand
ACCTCACCCATTAAAATCCTCACTAGGATCACAGGGGGGCTGAAGGCAGGTGACACCCTGGACAGGTCACCAGTCTATCACAGGGCTACACTTAGAGACAGACAACCAAGCACACTCACATTCACACCTACAGACAATTTAGAATCACCAATTAACCTCAACATGTTTTTGGACTTGTGGGAGGAAGCCGGAGAACCCGGAGAGAACCCACGCAGCATGAGGAGAACATGCAAACTCCACGCAGAAAGATCCCGGGTGTCCTCACCAGGACACGAACCGGCGACCTTCTTGCTGTGAGGCAACAGTGCTAACAACTGCACCACCTTGCAGCAACTTCGAGGAAGAAAGTATTTACTCCAAATTAGGTGTTCTGAGCAACCCTAAAAAAACTGCGATGTGTCTCTAGATGCTGATTGGTTAAACTCAGAAGCAACATATTCTGAGAGGTAGAATTTGGAGAGTAAGCGCCATTTTTTTCTGCAGTCTCAATGTCCTCATTATAGTCTAGTTTCTAAAATCGCCAGAGCATCGAAGAGCTTCAAGTTATCCATTATTACTAACAGAACAAACCTCTATTGTTGTACTTCCTACATGCACATATAACTGGAGTTACGTCCAGTCACTCGTGTTTGTTTCTATTTTGGGACTCTTGGAATCCGACACCACAATGGAAACAGAGAAACAGAAAGGGACGATTATGGGGCAGTTCCGATTAATGTTTGCAACACTTCACACCTGCCCCGAGTTCCTGCAATGGACGGCCGCCTACAGCCCTCTCAAGATCCTGCAACCAGAGCAGCATGACAAGTGTGAATGGAACAAGTAGGCAAACTAGCAAGGAACTTTTTTTTTTTTCATTTCATTGTGTGCATTGCTCACTGGTAAGGGATCAGAATTAGTCTGTATGATTGTTTTTATTACAGATCCCCCCCCTCCCCCAGCTGTAACCTTCTCTACAGTAGCTTAATGGATAGTCCACTCATCTAATGGTGAGTCATCAATGAACATTACATTAGCTAACATCCTTTAACCACTATTTTATTCAAATCAAACAATATAAAGTGAACATATATATGACTATACATACCTGGAATAATCACCTTGATGATGAACAAGGGTCATGTCTTGTTTGAGTCAGATGGAGTGCAGTAGTGGTGTAGACAACAACTCCCATCATCTCATGCTACTTCACAGCATCATCAAAGTCTGACAAGATGACTGCAATCAACTATTTTTAAGTCATGTCAAGTGTGTGTTTCTGGAGATTTTTCCATTTCACAGTCTCACAGCAGGATATTTGTAGTGGGGACATTACTGTGAATATGGATGCTTCCTACAGCTGGTCTCTCTGATTATTAAAGAAAATAACTAAATGTGGCATCACATAGCTAATTAATAATGAAAACATATTTTATTGTACCATAAGTGGCTGTAGTTAGAAATATTAGTTCAACATGAATACAATTTTCCATTTATGTTTTTTTTTGTTTTTTTAAATTGTCAGCAACACAAACAGCTGATTCATGTTGTTAGTTATTTCTTGCGTTATAGGACTTCATGGGTGAACTTTCTCCCCTCACCAGCACCTGCTTCTCTTCTCCTGGACTATTTAAATAATTAGTCACCCAAATTACAATTTAATTAAATAATTATTTACAACAAATAATCAGAAGTTGTTTGGAACAAATCAAGACAGTCTGCCTAAGAGCCCAATTTGCTTCACTTACAGTCTGATGGCAGCATAAAGTGAGTCAGTACATGAAATGGGCCAGAGAGCCCCATTGAAGACCTTATTCCTGGGCCCTCCAGGTCTACAGGCCAGTGAGAACAGCATGGGGTCCTCAGGAGTGGGCAGGGATTCTCTTCACTATAGGAACACGAGCAGGAAATAACAAATACGACTCATATGGAGGAACAGACTGTGCTTGTCTGAGATTTACAGAACAAGGCCAGCAAGCTGACATCAGTGTCAGCTCAGCAGCAATATATAGATAATTCTTGCTACCAGTGGCCACTATAAGCTACTGATCATAACAGCTGCAGCAAAGCCACAGACTCTGCTTCACTGCTAAGGCATTCACTTACACTTGTAAAACAAAGATTTCTTTTTACAAAAGTTACAGAGACTCGCTGACTTGCTCGGCCCACCTACATTCTTACTGCTGCTAAATAAATCCTGGGTTGTATCAGGAGCCAGTAGACGGGTTTTGTTTTTTTCCCACTTTGTCTCTGCACGTCTACTTGATAGAATTCTATAAATCAATGGAAGCAGCAGCTAAAGACATTTACACGCTGGGTCTGATGTTTTACGGAGACCTGGGTTGGACAAACACACACACCACAGATGCACGTGTACACATAAAATCCCGATTGGTTCACGGTCAAGATCGGGGATGCGAGTTAGTTGCACAGACACATCTGCGCACACACACACTCTGAACGTGTGCACACATTCAACTCACACACGCAAACAGCCCCCTGAAGTCCCCCCTAATGTCTGCTGAGTTCACAAAGAATGTAACAGCCGAGCGGAGCCACATCTGCAAGCCATTTCAGCTGTTGTTGTTGAGTCGGGCCGGGTCGACGAGAAGGACTGGACACTGCATCCACTAACCCCCCCGTCTTCACTCCCCGGGTCAAGACATTTGAGAGAGGTCCAGGGAGGAAGCGGATTGGAAGATGGAGTGCATGTGAGGGGAGACCAGCAGGAAACCCATCCTCCCATTTCATGCTCAGGGGGACTTTATTGTGCAGGTCCGGTGCTAAAACCCCTCAAGTTCATTAACAAGTTTTAACTGCTTCAAGGTTTCTGATGGACCCCTACCCCCTCCACATCTACCGCAACAGCAAAACAATACATCTCTTCTCAGGCATTACCATTCAAATGGTGCATACAGTACAGGCCCTTTGACGTTCATATTAATGGACCATATGCATGTGAATGAGACACAGCAGGGGGGGACAGATCTGGACGAAGCCGCTGGATATTTGCATGTTTCATTAATCTGCTAACATTTGTCCTTGGGTGGGCCATGTGCATGTGTGTGTGTAGAAGCATTTAAATTTTCCACTATTTTAGGCTTTCGATCTCTGCTGAATAGAGATGGCCTGTGAAACCACGAGAAAAGAAAAAGAAGTAAAAGGAGCACACAGAAAGTTTGGGTGGCCCTGTCGTATACAGTTAAGCGTGGATGAGAGTGTGTGTAGGTGTGTGTGTGTGTGTGTGTGTGCGAGTGGGGATCTACAGTAAGCTCCGTGCACACAGACCGTCATCGGTGATGAATAGGCCTACCTGGTGAGAGAGTCCCTCATGAACTCACACACACAGCCTGCAAATGGATTATGCTGCACCGAGAATAGTCATCTTCTGTTTCATCTCTTTCATCCCACACACACACACGCACACACACACACACCACAGACACACTAAGTGTAATCCACTGTGTATGTTTATATTGCCCACGGCCCCCAGGATTACAGCAGCTAAGTGGGGAATGCTGGGAACAGCAGGTGAAGTGCTGCGACGGGGCTTCTTTCCGTGACGTGCGACTCTGAAACAGGGGAGCTGAGGTGACCACACAGGCCCGCAGAGGTGGAGAGCGAGGCAGACGTTTTCTCTTTTAATTTAAATCTACACAAATTAACATTTACATCTTGACAGTGGGTGAAACGACTACAGCTGATGAGAGAGGAGTCACCTCTAGTGTCAAACCCTCCCCAAAATTTTTAGCCTGTACAGCTTCTTTCACTGTTTAAGCCTCTTTAGCTCATCATTTTGGTTTCGTGGCTCAGAATTTCATAGTTTTTGTTCACTCTCATTTGTCTGTTTGGCTTAGTGTGACAAGAAAAGCCACCAAAACAGCTAAATGCCAACATAAATTAAATCACTATGTTGCTAAGTATCACAAAAAACAAGGTATTGAATCATACAAATTTTGTGACCAACACATTAGCAACTAAAACTAGCTGGCAACTAACACATTAGTCATGTTTCTGTATTTTAATGCATGTTTTTTTTAGATTCGCAGAAACGTTTTCTGCTTGCTTGAGGTGGTTTTCAACTTTGATATATTCGGAGGTAGTGAACATTTAACTCACCTCACTGATCTGCCGTTTCTTCCTTTCGGGACAGAATTAAACATGTCGGCATGAAAGAAGTAGTAACATTTTTTGGCCAAAGTTGTTTTTTCCTATTTGTCTTCAAGTTTTCTGAGTGGTGGCAAACAACTGGTTGTGTGGTTTCTTCTACTCTGTTCAGTAACGACATGGCCTATACTACAAGTCAGTTAATTAAAATAAGTCTATTCACAATTTCTTTGGGACATTCCAAATGTTTGCTTCAAATTTCCTTGACAGGTTTGAGGAAACACGGCCATAGCTAGCACCTAACACAAGTTAGCAACTAACACAAAACTGGTGACGACATTGTTTTCTTTTACAAATAAGCCTGGCTTACGTGGTGTGTGTTATAAATCCTTATGACTGAATGACTGCCCTATAGGACCTATTTTTAGCAATGGGACTGCATTCACAAAAGCGGATTCATTAAAATAATAATAACAATAATAAATTCTAAACCAGAACGATCCTTCCGAGTTGGTCCATGCAGCAGAACGGGACCAAAGAGAACCATGCAGACAGACAAACATCCTCTCCTCTGCTGATCAGAGGGCAGCAGCAGTTAACCTGCCCGTCACTCGTTCTACAACCGAGGAAACTGCTGTCCAAACAAGATACGCCGTCACTCTGACTCATCTGACTCATCTTCCTCGCTTTTTATCACCGACTCCGCTTTCCCACAGCCGCATGCAAAGCCATTACCGAGCGGCTTCCAGGTCAGAGGTCAGGGAGGTCGCCTGGGTTTCTGAAGTCCGTGGATAGAATATGAGATTCCTAGATGACCTATAGTATCCGATTATGGTTATTCCAGTGAGTCACACTACTTTCAACAGCACAGATGTGTCACTGTTGCATGTAAAGTGCAGCGGGTTTAACACTGGCTTCATTTCAGGTGTAGCATTATCTTAAGAGTGTAAATGGAGCCTGCGACACTCTGTCGCCACACTACATTAACATTTGTACTTCCTGGATTTATGTGTGAGCAGATATTGACAGTGATCCTCTCCATGGCGTTTTTCTTGCGTGTGAAGATGCCTGACCTTGAAAAATAGTCAACAGGCTCAATAATACAGTGTTTTGAGAACTGCTTACCGAGCCTGCCAAGGGAAATTTATGATGGAAGGAAGTTTCTGGTTCCCAAGCCAGGCTATTTGAAGCATTAAGCTCTGTCAGTGCTGATTCCACATGCCAACTTTCTTTCTTTCTTTCTTTTTTTTTTTTTTAAAGAAACAGATATCAAAGCAGCAATACCATATAACATCTCAACATATGAACAAATGCCAGGTGTAGCAGAGATGCTTTAGGTGGGATTTGCAGGTAGTACGACACACACCAAATTTTAGAAGAAGAAATGTGAGAATGGTGAGTCTGTGGGTTTTGAGGACAGCAAAGATAAATGTACCCTACATTAGTCTGAATAGTTCCTTATCCAGGCTTCCCACATTTCTATCAGTTTTCTACACGGTGCGAGGCCTGACAGTTGATGGTGGTTTTGAATTTGAAACTAAAATAGCTTTTCGACATTACAGCCAATCCCCGTGCAACCCACCATTGGTTGATTGTCAAAATCATGGCAAGAAAAGCCGTTGTAATTATATCTCTTCTTTTCAAATGACAGCTGGTTGGACTCCTCCTCAACCTCCAAAAATCCTTGGGGCATCCTAGGTTAAAGCATCTGGAAAGATTTACCCCGTACAAATGGATTTTTTGTCGCTGAAGCTCTTGTCTGAGGGTTATTTTGCGATTTCATCTTGTGAGCTTCAGTTTTGTAGACAGTCTCCTGTACAGATATGTTCTTAAATGACCTGCAGACAAGAGTTTAATCATGAGAGACACCATAATAGAACAAACATGGACAGAAAGATGAGGAGACGTGGATGTGGTGAGGCGGCAGAGAACTGTAGGCCGGATTTGGAAAAAAGAAAGAGTGGAGAAGAAAGAAAGAAAGAAAGAAAGTGAAGGAGGGGGTTGATGGGAACAGCAAGCAGGAGGGCGGTATTCATCACTCAGTTATATAAGCCGGCTAAATGAGTCAGTGCAGAAATCAGAGCTATCAGAGCAGTGAGACGGACAGAGTTGGAACTGGAACAATATGAGGAATAACACACAAATGATAAGGCTGTGTTTTATGGCGCTTGGCTGTTGAGTCATGATGGTTCTTAATAGACCTTCACATCAAAGGTTGTTCATCTGGGTCCAGCAGTTGCCGCAACCATTTCTGTTTCACTGAAACTCCTTATGTCACATGCAAGTTCTAACACAGAAGCTGTTGCGCATGTATGTGAATACTTTGGCTTAAGTTTCTGGCATTTCCATTGTGTTGTCACTTTGCCAACAAACCCATTAACTTACCATTCTATCTTACCTTAAGCAAACATGTGCAATAAAACAAACATTGTACAAGTGTGTGTGCGTAGCTGATTGGCTCTGAGCATAGATAAGGATTACAGATAAACGTATAGGATTTCATCCCCTTAAAGCCAACTTTCAGTGCGTGTTTGTGGCCCTGTATTCAGGTTTGTGTGTATGTGTGTTGTGACGCCACAGAGGAGCCAGGCTGTAATGATCCAGCTTAGTTTGTTTGCATAGCCACCCAGAGACCCAGCAGGTCCACAGATTCAATCAGAGAGGATGTGGTTTCACCTCTAATTTTGCACAAACAGTTTCGGCTACGCTATGGATGACTGTCGAGCCGGGATGAATGGACGTACAGATGGATGAGTAGCAGAAGATATGAGTGCGTTCCTTTCTTCCCCCCACTTGCATTCATGTCTGCATGTGAGGCATGAAGGAAAACGCTATTCTGTTTGTGCAAAGGCATGTAGAAAGTGCAGCAAAGCGAGGGTGCGGTTGTGTATGTGTGCTACAGGTGTATGCGCAGTATTAGTGTGTAATTCTTGTGTGTGTGCAGAACTCCTGACCCACTGCTATTATAGCAAAGCAGTAATGAGCTTATTAGTCTAGGGATGTATTTAAAGCAGGTCACAGCAGTCTGGATTGTTAACAGCAGACTGTATGCACAAGGACATGTGATGTATACGGAAGTGCGACAAACTTGCAACAGCACCAACCGTAGTAAAGGCAAACTTAGTTTGAGCTGCTCATGCTGTAGTTGTGCAGTTTTGCTGATGAATGAGACGTGCATGGACTTTTGGCTGTGATTCACTCATATTCAGTTTCACATCGACTGTTGATGGAAAGCCATATTTTCTAAATGCTTGATGTTGTATATCAACATGGAGGGAATTTCATTACATCTGGCACAAACATTTACTTGGACTCAGCACTGAACTGATTCGATTTTGGTGGTCACACATCAAACATGTTTTTGGACATAACTCAAGAATTTATACAATATTCATGACACACAAACATCCAATAAAATAAAGTTATTAGCTGATGACATTTATAGACAAAAAGTCAAAGGTTAACTTCACTGTGGCTTCAGAATGTTCTGTAAAAACCCTTTTCTGGCCGTTACTCAGCACCATAACTCATTTCACTAATGGCATTTCGCTAAGAATCGGGGACACAAATCTTGGGTGTCACCTTGAAACTGCGGTGAGGGTTTAGATCTTCTGTGTTGCAGGGTTGAAGATGTGTGTGAAGCATCCGTGTGTTCGAATTTGTTGTTTCTTTGTGGCAACATCCGTATCAGAAACATTGTCTACTGTCATGATTGCAGCTTTGTGTTCTACCAGAATCAGTTTGTTGGCCAAACATGTGACCACAAACAGGGACTTGTTTCTCTCAGTGAACTTAGACACTTGAAAGTCTTTATTACATATATTATATAACTCTGGATAGACGTGAATGTAAACTGCAGCTTGGTTGGCTGGCAGATGCATGCTACAAGATAATTCTGTTTAAAACCTAATGTAATGTTTATTTGCTTTAGAATTCCTAAATAAGAGGCCTGACAGCTACACAAATTCATGTGCACAACTTTATAAAGTGCCACCAAATATAATTTTATCTACAACCTGACATCTATTTGATCAATATTTGTAGCGGCACTCTGTTCCGTTCTTCTTTGTACCACGCTCCGAAGCCAGTCTAGCAACTAATATCTGAAACGCGAGTGAGACGAGTTCTTCCTTGTAAATAGTTTAATAAAAAGAAAAAAGGATCAAAAATTACACATACTCACACGGTCAAAAAACTATGTTGCTTCCCACGTCTCTGGCTTCAGTCTGAACAACAAGCCTCATCCACTGCGTCACAGCGACGCAACGTTATTTAATTGGAAGCACAGATCAAACTGCTCTCAAACCTATCAGCAACAAGTCATGCATTTACTAAATGCATTGTTCCAAACCACAATGAAACTATCAGTTTTCAATATTACCATTCCAATCTTCAACTAAATTATCAAATATGAAATAATAATTTTGGCTCTAACAATATTCTTGCAATGAGTTTTGTAATTAAGACAGCAACAACTGCTAAAAAAGCAGGGAACAGAGAGTGATGAAGTAAAACGACCACCTTTAGTGTTAGGAAGCCACTCTATCTGGCTCAGGTCCCAGAAAGGCATGTTGATATATCTAATCCTGTTTTCCTTATTGGGGGCTATCCTATAAATCATTATATATCACGAAATGTCATGCTTAAAAAACACAGCTCTCTTGCTATTTGCTGTCCCAACACAAGGTTTTTGGTTCTCTCTGAGCTAGACTCAAGTTATGGCAGTAATTGAGTAAAAAGGAGAGCAAACATACGGGTCAAAAGTTAAAGGCAAATATTGACCCACTGACTCGACACCAGGAGACTTGAGAAAAGAACCCTAGAAAACGGGTAAGGTGAACATGGAGGCTGCGAGACATTACTCGTGGAAAGTTTTTCCTGGTGGTTCACAGAACAGCTCTTCCTGGACCATTTTCACGGTTAAAGAAAGCCATACCACAAGTCCAACTCTCTCCATTTCTATGTGGGCTTTAAGCTTTCCAGCAATGAGACAACTATTTCAAGTGCAAGTTCCTTTTTATTCCCACAGAGTCAAGCAGGAGGAATTTGTTTCAGCTCAGATGAAAATCGCTCAGACATTAACTGCACTTAGCAGAGCTATGCAGAGCCTAAAAACAACAGATCCTCGAGACATAAGACAGCGCTGAAGAAGAAACCAATGTGGTTGCTTTGTGTTGAACATTATGTTGCTTCCTTTGGCTTTCACAGGCTTCTTTAATGTTTTAAAGCAGTCAAAGAAACAACTTCTTCACCCTGCCTGCCAAACCTTCCAGTTCCAGCTCAAGTTACAGCTGTCTATCTCTAACATCTGCACAGAAAAATTAGACCTTTGAAAAGATTTCCAATCTCCAAAATTGGACAAAGAACCTTATTGCCTTTCATAGTAAATTACCTATATCAGTGCATGTATATCTTAGCTATATCTTCAACTGCTTGCTTTTGCTTCCAGCGGGAGTTCATTATGAAAACTCTTGTGTTTCAGCCGAGCAACTATCACGATAAAGACCTCGCAGTGGAAATCTAGAGCAGAGGCCATTTTGGTTCTTCAATGACACGTAATGGAGGCCATTGAGTGGTCCCTGGACAGGAAACCAGGGGCCGTTGGGGGTCGTTGACAGGCGTCACTGACCCCTTTCTCCACTCATCTGGGGAGAAACCAGAGCCCTCCAGCTGACAACACAACATCTCCTCACATTCAGAGCCAGCCAAAGATTTGGTGCTAATAGCTGAGGAATGATGATTGTCCCTGCGGTTGGGTTTCACAGAGGAGACGTTTGCGGACAAAGGACGAGGAGGGGGAAAGTGAGCTCAGTGTCAAACATCGTGTGCATGTAAGCGCCAAGAGGTAAAAATCCACAGGAGTACAAGGAGGTTCAACTTGCATAAAGTTCATAAAAGTCATAAAACTCTCAGACATCCGTGATATCATAGATAATTCAAAGTAATTATTTTCTGAAGAGCTTAGGCTGGTCACGTAATGCAATGTGAAGACAAGCAGCTGCAACATGAGCTGTGATGGTCATATACAGTACAGCTCTTTATGTAGCAAGACTGGAAGTTAAATGTGTGGACATGGGAGTGAGTTTTGATGCAACTTTTTTAAAAACTGTAACCTTAATCTTTTCCTAACTGGAACCATTGCCTCAGCTGAACAAAACATGCAAAAAGCAAGAACTATTTGACATTAAAAAAAATCTGAGTTTCTTTTTCAGCATTATCCACATTTCCTGCTTGTCTTGGGTTTAAATCCTGGATAAAAGAAGCACTCTGTCCAATGTATTTAGTACTGCATTTACATTCATTTGTAATGCTCACAATCAGAATCTGAGTGTTTTATTGGTGAAGTATGCAAAGAGTCTTGGTGTTTGCTCCACAATTACAACACAACAGAGCATGCGCAGTGTATCTGTTTAACAGTTCAGTTATTTAGCAGAACAACTGCAACTGGAAAAATGCTGCTCTTGTGTCTGCTCATGGAGAATTTTGTGGATCTCAGTCTTTTTGCCTGAAGGGATGAGTCCATGTCTGGGGTGGGATGAGTCCGAGATGATGGTTCCTGCATGCTGCTTGGCCCTGGTGGAGGGTAACTGATCAATGGGGGGTCAGTTTGCAGCCGGTGATCTTTTCAGTCGAGCGCATGATGAGCTGCTGCCTCAGAATATCTTGTTTGTTTGCTGCACTGTTCCAGACAGTGATGGATGATGTAAGGATAGAAATGATGATAGCTGTGCAGAACTGGATCAACACTGCCTGTGGTAGGTTGGAACAACACCCTCTGTTGAGCCTTCATGGTTGTGGTACTTATGGTAATCCTTGGAGATGGTGGTGCCCAGGGACTCCTCTCCCCTGATGCTTCTTGTCATCACTAAGTTCCCAGTTGTATTTACACTGCACCAGTATGGGAACGCTAGAACCTGAGATGAGGTATGATCAGGGTCATTTTTCAGACTTAAAAACTCTGTCTTGAGCCACAGAGAACTTTAAGTTCTCAGAGGGTCTCTTTGAAAAGCATCCACAGGGGCCTAACATCAGTACCAAAGCATCCATTGCCAGTACCAGTATATCTTCCTTGAGAACTTTTGATTTGACACAAAGTCAGTATTATTAACCATGGGGACACCAGAGGTTTCCAGGAGACAACATGCCAGATTTTTCTCTCTTCACAATGTCTTTTTTCTCTGTTCTATCCTGCTCTGTGTCTGATGTTCCATGCTAGTGTAAGTGCCCCCACAATTCATTTACTGACCTGCATCACATGACCATCGTTGGATGTGTCTGTGAAGCGTCATCCAGGTCATGTTATATCTGAGTGCTAACATGGGTGTAACTGGACTTCTCGCTGATGTTTCATCTTTAACTCAAAAGGCTTCTTCAGCTCAGAACTGAATAACTGGCTTTAACGTAACTTTTTTGCCCTTTTAATGTATTTTGTGTTGTGCGCTAGAAGTGTTGGTATACAGAAAATAGCACCATTGGATGTCTGTAGTATTCAATAATATGGCAAAAACCACTTAACTTATTCATGAAGAACAAAAACCCATCTTTCTGTAAGACAAGAAGGTCAATCTGTCTGAAACTGCTGCAGCTACAAAAACCATCAAATGTCTTCAGTGTTGTTCTACAAAATGCTTTAAAATGTGTGTTTATTTATATATAATGTAAAAATAATCAGAAAACCCTTTGAATGGCTGTCCAACCTTTTGACGTAATGCTCAGTGCACATATACCTCTCTGAAAATGTCTCGTAACCGCAGTCAATCTTGAATCTTGTAAGTTATGAATTCAGAAGACACAGTCATGAATCGCCGCAAGAGCCACATACACAGATACTCCTCTGAGATAATGACATGTGCAATGAATCAAGTGATCAAGTGACACACAGATCCCTCTCTTCAAACACTCTCAGCCCACCACAGACGGAGAGGGAGAGGCTCCCGCTCGAGCGAAAAGTCAAACTCCATCCGAGAACCAAACAAACAAGAAGATTTGCTTAAGACAAGCGAGACCAGACGGGGATTAGCGTCGACTGCGCAAAACACCGACATGAAGGACACACAGGAGTGACTTGGATGTCGCAGACAAAACTCCGCTTCAAGTTTCCGACCACAGTTTGAAGTGTAAAGATCTGGATGTAGGTCAGCATCTCTTTCTGCCGCCGTTTAGAAAGCCTCCAGACCTTTCGTCCTTCCTCCGACCACAGATATCCTACCATTTCTGCCAAGTCTTCTCTTGGCTTCCATCCAGCAGGCAAGCACAAACCTCCCCTTCCTCATTCCTCCCCACCATCTTTCCAACCCTCCTCCTCCTTCTTCTTCTTCTTCTTCTTCTTCTTCTTCTTCTTCTTCTCCGTCTGTTGTGTAAACCTGGTAATTACAACCACGGAGATTTTCATGTTTTTACAAGAAATAAAGTTTGACATGGCCCTTAAAGGTACAGCTAGCAGCGTGACCCCCAGATCCCCTGAAGGCCATTCAAACCCCAGTAGAGCAAATTAAAAAAGCATTGTCATTAATCTGGAGTGACAGCGCTTTTTTTTTTTTTTTTTTTTTTAAAGAAAGGGGTTTCTTTTTTTGCTTTTAAGACGTTACAAGCTTTCCATCCCATCCGTCCATCTTCCTGGCGATGCAGTATTACCACTAATCCTGCTGTCTGACTCAGGCCTGGGACCCTCTTCACATGGACAGCCAAGAAGGAGAAACCCCATCTGGGTGCGGGGAACCAAAACCACACAGCTTTATGAAGGACGTGTGAAAACCCTGCAAATATCTGGGTTTGGAGTAATGAGAGGGAATCTGATGTATAGCACGGAAACATAAATGCTCTCTCTTTGTTTTGTTCTCTTGCCCGCTCCTTCTGCCTGCTCTTTCCCTCATCTATCAGTGGATCTGTGTTTGCGTTGCCGGTACATTCACAGAGCTGATAGTTGTATCAAACCTAAATTTTTATTGGCACAGGTCAAAAGCAAATACCAGTGTTCCAGCAGTCAAGCACAACACACCCACACAGTTTTCTTTGTTTAAAGATACGACAGCGTGCCTGGGGTGCAAAATTAATCAACAAAAAAGCTGCTTTTTTCCCCCCGTTTCCAGTTGCATATAATTGTCCACAGATCCTCATCCAGTGTTTGAATTGCAAGAAGCAAGCACTGTTTAATGTGTCTGTGTTTCTTAAGCAGAGTATGTTGAAGTTTCAGCGAGATTTTTGTGACAAAACACTTCAATCAGTAAAACCTGATCTCTTGTGACTTTGCAAAATACGGTTGACATATTTTTATTAGCGATGAGAGTAACAACTGCGCAGACATAAAAGTCCCTGCAGTTGTTTTCCCGTCACTGGAACAAGACGGAGTTATGGGAAGATTGATTTCAACATACCTTTAGTCACACTGCACGCATGGAGTGAGAAACTGTGCAAAAACTCTTTAATAGCTTTCCTAAAAGCCACCAATAACTATTAATCACTACCCTTTTTAAAAAAAAGCAGCTCAGACACCATGATGCTCCATTCACTAAAGGCACACGTCAAATCCATTAAGTTGTGGGGCAGCAGATAAAAGGTCAGAGGTCACCAGGCTTTGTCAGTGAAGATGAATCTTTAGTGAGTTACTGTGGGGACGCTGGAGTGTGTAGGTTTGCTTTGCTAAGGTAGAGACACATACAGGGGATTAGCATTAGCCCACCCATCACACAGAAGCACATATAAATGAGGCCCGATTTAAACCCCAGAGGTGAAGGATAGATGATGTCTGAACATGAGATACACTGGATTAACAGGAGTGGACGGGTCAGAGAGGGAGAGGGCTTGTTGTTGAAAGTCCCAGTGATGGTAACTACAAAACAAAATGCAGTAAAGTCTGCAGGGTTGTTCAGGAAAACTGCTAACTTGTTGTTGCTCTCACAACTGAGCCTGTCCAGTGCAGCTAAGACAGTGAGGTTGCTGATTTAAATATGAGCTGAGGACTGTCCTGACTTGTAATAGTGAAATCAGAGCCTGACTGCCATATATGATAGCTTTTAATGTAACACATTGAGAAATACAATCTATTTACACTCATAGATCCCTTATCAGGGATTTTGGAGGTGACACCAGTCCTTACTTTTTGAACATTAACAATTTTTGTTTTTTAGTGCAACAGAAAATTCAGCATACTTTGATTCTGTGGTTTTCTCAGAATATAAACAGCATTATAGCAACAAACACAAACATCTTCATCTCAACATTTAATGACACAATATGTTCCTAAGCTCTCACATCCCTAACCCTACATCGGAGAAAGACCACCAGACTGGAAGAAATGACTCGAAGCGCTCTGTCTCCTGTGTTGTTGGGGACATTTTGTCACGTCGGAGCTGCTTTTGGTGGTCTCTTTGTGGTTTGATTGTGTGCCTTTGAGGTGGCTTCGTGCCTCTTTGTGTTGGCACTGTGTCTCTTGTTGGTCTTTGGGGTCGTTTGTGACTCTTTGTAGTGGTTTTGTGTCTAGTTGGGGTCAGAACCGAAAGGTGTGTTTGGCAATGCTGAGCGGCAGATGATAAATTATTTAGTTATGTGGTCAAGAAAAAGCACATGTGGCTTAGAAATCAAAGATTCAGACACAATAAATCACAGCGTGGTTGAGATTTTGGGCCCCACACGGAACGGTAAGTCATGCTTTGTATTCAGTGGCCTGCAAAGGCTTAAAGCTAAGGTTAGATATTGTCTGTGTGGAAACAAATCACGGTATTGCCTCAAAACAGCTGGTGCTCTGTTTGTAAAGTCTTACTTTAGCTGAAAACACTGAAGGAAGGTTAGTTCTAAAATTAACTTGATTGTGACGGGACATAAATCTGTCCAAGAAAACAGTGTCAGAATTTATATTGGACTTCTAAGCCATCATACTCATACTTAAGTTATTTGAGACGCACTATACAGTCTTCAGTACTGCACAATATGATCAAAATTGAAAGCAAGTAAAATAAGTACTGGTTGACACTAAATGGACCATATCTGATTTTTTAATAAAAAATAATTGGCCTGATACATGTATACTAGGACTCAAGCATCAGTCTGAGCCTAACATGTGATGAAATGTTTAAAACGACTTTCCTGTAACACTGAAATTGAGAAAGGTACTCAAGGACTCTGTATTTTCCTCTTCACACCCGATCCAGTGTACCGTTTACTGTGGCATTTGTGAAGTGCTGTTATTAGGTGCTATTACGAGGTGAATTACAGTATATCTCCTCACACACATACTGGCCTCAGTAATACTGTAAAATGTACACACACACACACACACACACACACACACACTCACACACACACAGCAGCTGGTGCTCAGGCCCCCCATCTGTACATCTCAGACACTGATAGACCCCCATTATTTTAATATGAAAATTACAACCACATGAAATTTCTCCCATGGTTCAAACATACAGCGGCCGGTGACCGCACTGTAAGGCAGCCTGTCGCTCCACTTCTGTGTGTTTTTCCCTCCCCTCCCTCCACTGATCAGGCACTTCAAGGTTTGCCAACCATAACACAGTTGGCACAGCATTTGCCCTCCCATCACTGCAGTGCACGCAAACGCTGTTTCACTTCTTTCTTCTCTTTTCCCTCATCATCTGTTTATTTTGGTTTTTCTTTTCTTTTCCGAATGGAAATTTTGAGGTCGATTGGTGTTGCCTGTTCCGGGCGAACAGTTCCGAGCACAAAGGGGAGAATGAGCGATGGGTGGAGGGCTGAAGGGAGACAGTAAGAAGTCACGGGGGAAATTTAGTTTTTTAACTGGCAATGAACGAGCTTCAAAACAGCTCCCATGTGTTCTTTATTTCAGCTGGGGTTCGATGGCAAATGGAGCGAGGAGAGAGCTGGCTAGACCCTCTACCCGACACACAAGTACTGTACGCACACACATGTACGTGCACACACAGAAAGACGTACATACTCTGCCCACTATCCCCATCCGGCAACCACATCCACCGACTACAAACCGATGCAGAGCAGAGGACTGTACTTTCCCAGACCCGGTTGCCAGTTTGGACTTATTACATTACCTAGATTTGGTTTATGACAATACAACAAGACACTGAGGTTTGCAGGAATGTGGGACCGTCTTAGAAAGCCATGAATATACACATATTGGAGCTTACAGTCATCCAGAGGAGGCAACTGAGAACACTTTCTCTTTTCCAGGAGCAACAGTCTGTTTCATATTCAGTTGCTCTCAGGCCCGGGAGCTGCCAGCAGACTGGTTCCTGCTTCCTGCCTTGCTCAAGGGCAAACAGCTTTAGTTGATGACGAGGAAGAGACAATTATTCATTTCTGTCTGTTCGTCATCCTGGCTGGTCAGATGATTGAAAAGAACACCCAATGAGCCACAACTCCGCCGTCTTGGCCACAGACGTTTAAGGAAAATTCAGGTTAATTACAACTGGAGCTCTACAGTTGTAGCTTTGTACATCTGCACCAGCAAAAAACTGACTTTAAGCTATAACGAATGTCTGCAACAGAAAGAATTTTACATTTAGTCTTTGCTGTCTCTTTTAACCCTCTGAACCCAAAATACTATAGTATAGTACATTTTTAAAAATGCCTAAATTACACCATTTATTCTACATATCTCAATTAAAATTAAGCCATTCGCACCAGATTTTGGATAAAAGTAAAAATTCTGCACTCGTCAGCACAACCAGGAAGCAATCAGTGACTAAGCTGTGTCCAACAGTCATGTGACAAGAATTCAGGGACTATTCAACTAAACTGGGTTGAACTGCAGGCTGTTTACACAGAGCAGATGGGAGACAAGTATGCAAACACATTTTAAAAGTAAGCTGAAAAATAATAATATGTAGAGCAGTGGGATGTTGCTAATCCAAGGAAAAATGTTGTACTTTTGTTTCAAGAAAAACAATATATACTGGTAGATGATTTATGGCATTACGCTGTGTTATCCTCCACAGGTGACATTTTGGAGTTCTCTCTACTCCTAGTCATCGTTGTGCTGTATCCATGGAGGGGCAGGACTTTATACTGCAGTGAAGAATGAGCCATTATTTAACTGAATAATTTTATTGGCTACAGTTGCCATTGTTTGACTAATCACTTGATTATCGTGACATAACCTGTGTTCATAAGCAACAATCCTAACTTTGTATGCAGACGACGATCACTAATTATGACGAGCATATTTCAGCTTTTCTTTCATGCTTGCTGCTTGTCAAGCCCTAATCCTTCCAAGCAAATGTTTTGTTTCGTACTGCTAGGAGGGAAGGCAGTCATGGAAACAAGCATATTACAGATAAACACAGGAGGTGAAGCCCTCCTCTGTTTGTTCTGCTGTAAACATGAAAGCACTTTCATGCCGGTGGAATGCAAGCGGCCTGTATGCCTCTGAGTGCATATGTGCGCTTTTATGTATGAATGTATATAGAGCTCTATGTCTGTTTATCCTCACCCTTGAGCGTCTCAGCACTGCTGCTCAAGCGTGACGTATTAACTGTATCAACGCTTCATGTTTCAATGGAGAAACTGCTCTTGTTCGCTGCCATTTGCAGAACAAATGTTGTTGCAGCAGCAGGCGGGACGTATAGTTATTCCATTTTGGCTGCTCACAGGAGACGTCGCTCCAAAGTTTAACTGCCGCCAAGCTCTCAAACCCACCAAATGAAGAAACAAGGTGACCGTGGTTAACATTAACCAGCCAAAGTTTTGCTTGTCATTTAAAATAAATGGATTTCTTGGGGTTTCTTTTGTTTATTGCGGTGACACATATCTAGCATTCAAGGCATGTGGTTGTAAAGAGGATATACATAGAAACAAAGGTCGTAAATCCATGTGTGCAAGTCTGAGAAAGTGGTTAAATGTACATTTTTTAAACATTAATACATGGCTGTCATAGATACTGCTGAGACTACACCACACCACTGACACTATGAAAGGAAGAGGCTTGATTTATTTAATGATTATTTTTAGGAATAAATGCAGAGAAAAGACAACAACAAAAACAATGAGTTTTGTGTTTCCTCATATAACTCATACTACTGCCACAGAAGTTGACTATTTTGGTAGTTTTAGGCAAGGACGCTTTTAAAAACTGCCATGTATACTAGCATTCATCATTTAACTTTATCTACAGTTTATACATAGTGCTTTAAAGAAAAAAAAACAGTCAGTATTTGATGTGGACACCCTTTTGCCTTAAAAACAGATTCTCCCTTGTACACTTTTTTGAAGGTTCTTGGCAGTACTAAGCATCTCAGTGTCTCAGTGTCCTCTGCATGTAATCCCGGTCTGATTTCATGATGACAAGATCGGGGCTCTTTGACAGCCAAACCATCTGGTGTCAGGTGAAGACAGTTCTCTAAGACTCTGGCTGTACATGTGAGGTTGTTGTCGTGCTGCAGAAAAAATTAGGAACCAGTCAGAACCTGATGATGCTGCAAGATGGATTAAAATTCTACGATTCTAAACCTTTGGCACAGTGCTCTGCATACATTGTGTTCCATCCATACATTATCTATACACCACTTAATCCTCACTAGGGTCGTGGGGGACTGGAGTCTATCTCAGCTGACTCAGGGTGAAGGCAGGGGACACTTAGACACTTAGAGACAGACAACCAAGCACACTCACATTCACACCTACGGACAATTTAGAATCACCAATTAACCTCAACATGTTTTTGGACTTTGTGGGAGGAAGAACCCGGAGAGAACCCACACTGCACGGGCAGAATATGCAAACTCCACGCAGAAAGATCTCGGTGTCCTCAATGGGAAGCGAACCGGCGACTTTCTAGCTGCGAGGCAACAGTGCTAACCACTGAGTCACCTTGCAACCCTACATTGAATTTATAAGACATATTCCTTTATTCCAGCAGCACAAACAAGACCTTCAGAAAAAGTCTGATCTGATATAGTGGCCATACAAGAAACTACAACTCTCGTGGCTATTTTTCACTGATCACCACATTTGCCAAATGAAACAGCTGTAAAACACAAGCAACACTTATTGAGTGTGACACACTTTCAGAAAATGATGACTTCATCAAATGTTTAAATCAAACAACAATATACATTATAATTGGTCCACAATTAGACACATATTGGTGTTTGATAAGATCTTAAGCCTTCACTACCAGGACAACATTATTTATCAGACGACTCAAAATCATGCAAGTAATCTGTTTTCTGAGCCAACAACAGAACAGTTATCATTTTGTTTGGTTTGGTTGGTTTGGCCTCAGAAACACCTTGGTTAGGGTAAAGAAAACACTGATGTTATAATAACGATTTCATAGACCTTAAGTGGACGTTCACCATCATGGTTACAGTAATAACTGCATGGCTAAGATAAAATTATGATCATGGTCATGGATGGAAGAAACCACCATTTACTGTGGTTAGGAAACAATGATCTCCTGGGTCAAGGTCTGATGTTTTGTTTCCCCATCCTGCCTCCCCAAGCTCCTCCCTGCATGGACTGTATAACTCTAATAACAACACACTGTGTCCTCACTTTGCTCCAGATGTACAGGAGTCATAATTCCTACAGCTACTAGTAGCATTCGTTACTTTGTTTTTGGGCACTTGCTGAATGCTGTTGGATTTCATGGGAGGATAATTTCTTTATCACAATTTCAGATGCTGGGTTAAATGAAAACTTTTTGTTTGTTTGTTTTTTTACTTTTATCTCATTCATGTGCTGGAATTGGTCATTGGTCAAATTTGGTTGAAGACCTAAAATGAGCTAATGTGATTTTTTTGACAGTTGGCCTCTTGAGACTGTGATTTACATGTCTCCCAGAACAGTTTTATAGCCCTACTGCTATGGGCATACACAGCATCTGACTTTGACACCAAATACTGGTTGTCCACACCCCATTTCCTACTCAACAAGTAATGTTCTTTTAACCAAGAACATCATCCCTCCTTAACCTTAACCAAGGTGTTTTATTTGCTTAAGAAAACCTCAACCACAGAGGTTTCAGAGTGCACGCGTTTATTGTACTGGAAGGCAGTAACATGACATGACATTCTGTCATTTGGTTGGAGAGTTGGAGGACGTGTTGGCAGGTGGCTCAGCCAGAGAAGGCATCAAATACGCATTTGCAAGAGTTTTGAAAAATACAAGAGTCTGAAGGACATATTTGGCAGTTTCTACTGGAGTAAATGAAACACCATATTGGAACAAGGCATCCAGTTTTCTTGAGACGTCCAGAGTGTAAACATAAAAATGTTTCCCCAAGCATGCTTGGTGATGTCTTCATGGAGCTACTTTTTAGCTTCTGCAAGCCAAATAATTATACAAGGTCTCCAGAATTATCAGATTTCAAGGGGAAACCATAATACCTTTAAAATTCAGTACCAAAAATGTAGATTTAACATAGAATGATTTTAGTGAGTGTTCATATATGTGGTTAATCCACACTTTACACCAATGAGCTACAACATTACAACAACCTGCCTAATGTTGTGTAGGCCACCTTTGTGCCACAAAAATACATCTGTCATACATCGACACTGAACCCCTGCTGGTCTCTGGTGGTGTCTGGCTCTGCTACGTTGGCACTGAATCATTTGGATAGTTGGGTGGGGCTTCCATGTATCCGGCTTGTTTACATACAATGGATGTTCACTCATATTAGGGTGTTTGGAAGTTTTAAGAACGCCTTGGGTTCTTTGTCGTGGTACTTGAGCCATTCCCGAGCAGTTTTTGGTCTGGAATATTGTTTAGGTGGGCGGTATGTGTCAAAGTAAGTAGTAAAGTTGTTTAAGTGCTGTGGCAGATCAGTATACATACTAGTTTGCAAGCTGTAATGTTATAGACAAATGTTTTTGTACCTCAACCCAGACTTCAAACCTCATTGCATAATTCTGGTGTCCTCATAAATAACGTATGTATGGAACAAAGTGTTTATGAGGTTGTCAGACGCATCCCTGGCCATAAATCAGCTCTATAGATTTCACTGCAAATGAAAAATGCAAAACAAAAATAAAAAAGTCAAATCATCAAACATTGTACACTGTTATAAATTATTTTATAAACACAGTATTTACACCACACAGAGCAACACTGTGCTACAGGGATCAAAAATACAGTTGTGGACTTAAATCAGAAGAAGCTGCCCTGCCCCTGCTCACTGTAATGAATGAATACACACCCTTCACTGACTGTTCTTTTATTTGTAATATGAGCTCTTGAATTGCTCTTAAAAAATAATGGGTCAACCCAGCTATTAAACTTCGTCATACATCTGTAACAATGAGCAACCTGTTGCCCTCCAGTCTAGACTTGCTGTAACAGGTTCCCTCGTGACTGTGATTATGCTCTTAATCTCACAGAAAATGTCAATGATCTGTGCTAAATAGCTTGACCTATAGCCTTGAAACACATATTCCCACACATGCACCGTGCAGACTGGACATTTGGTTTCCTTTAAGACACAGGAAGAGGTGTGGTGTAACAGATTACTGGCATATACATCGATCAGAACGTTACATCGCTCCCCCGGTTCTCTCTCAAACACACACTGCCGTTTCAGTCCAGTCTGATCCCCCCCTCAGGGAGATCTAACAGCAGACCAGATGTGGTTGTAATGCTGTTTTAATGTTGGACTTATATAGAAGCTTCTATAGGAGTAACCCGCTTCACCCAGGGCGCCCTCAACACCTCATCATCAGCGGTAGAGCCACTGAAGCAGAACAGTTAAACCCCTTGTCGGAGTAAAAGCTTCACCGAAAGCAAGTGGAGTTGGTTTGATAGCATCACTGCTAAACATTCGGATGTTTTATCTGTCCAACGGTTCTGCTGTCTGCTGATAATGTTTGTTAACATTGCTATGGAAATGTTGGACATAACAATTATTATCGTAACAGAAGTCATGACGAGGGAATTTCCACTGGCGGAGAGCGTGTGTGTTGATGTTAGCGTGCATGTGTGTGGAGGAGATGCAAGCAGAGATGGGAGAGATAAGCGTGTGATGAGGGTGGTTCGGGCTGAATCATCATGCAGGTTGGTACGGCCAAGACTCTCTCTCATTGCTCTCCTTCATCCATGAAGCCTCTGACTGTTTCTATGACTCCCTCTGTTCACAAGTTTATCTTATGGGAGCTGTTCCTGTTCTCTCTTTCATGCCCTACCAGATGCTTTATGTTCAGAGCAGTGAATCTAAAAGTTTGGGGGGAAAAAACAAAACACTGACTAACTGCAGTCCGTAGCTCTTAAACATGCATGGTGGAGAGAGTTTGGGGCCTGATGATCACACAATTAACAATCTGATTAAATCTGTCTGGACCGAGAGTCTACGTTTGTGCACGGATCAATAAAATCCCTGCCTCTCTCTCCACCGACCCCCCTGTGCAGCTCAGCACACCAGCTCACCCAACACTTTGCTCACTATACTCTATGCTACACAATGGCAAGTTGGAGTAATTCAGGCGAGCCAGGAACAGATTCAGAAGAAGTATAATGATACACAAACTCTGCAACATGACAGGATTGGTTCCTTTGGTTTGTTATGTTTGAAAACCTGGAAGTCTGAATCTGTGTTTTCAGGTTCAGGGGGTAAATGCTCAACTGTGGTGTTGACTGCTTATTTCACTCATGTATCTTCTAGCATATAAAAGAAAAACACCATATGTTTTGTGTTAACAAAAACGTGATTTTCATTAGCCTTGTAAAGCCTGAACCATGAAATTATTGCCAGGATTGATTTTTTTTTTTAATGGAGTGTTTATTGCACCTTCTGACGAATTAAAAAAAAAAAAAGTAAATAGGAATTTTCATATATGAGAATTAATTTGTATCATTTTTGTTACATCTGACATTTTTGGTGCATGAATTGCAATCAATGGTGGATTATGTGTGAATATGTCTGATTGTATGCATCAGGTTTTTCAGGCAAAAAACTATCACACTGATGATGCAGAGGTCTCAAAAACTCGAATATGACACACTTGGCATTACACGGTTAAAGGAGGTCTTCTGACTGAACTAGGATGATTATTGAAAGTAACATTATGAGCAATGAAACACATTAACTTTGCTGCTGAATAATGAGTAAAGTAATGCAAATCAGTGATTTATTCACACCTTCAGTTTGCACATGAAACAGTGGAAATAATGAACATTTCAAAACGTCAGCGTAACACCACAAAGGCTTCCACACATGGCTGAGGTGGAAAAGTTACTGCACTAATTAAGCTTAAGAAATATATTATTACGCTCACGAGGCATGCGACCTGAGCCTTGATCACCATGCAGGATGGATGCAGCTGCAGACTTGCATGTGATTCTATACAACCCGCAAACGGGGGAATGTATGTATACACACATACGCTGCACACATGTGCATTAGAAAACATGAGTGACTGAATTTGGCTGAACAACAAAAAAGCCCAATAAGAAAACAATGTGTGTCACTTAACGAGAACAGGATCAAGGATCTGGATTACTATACAGTTCAGAGAAAAAGTTTACTTCTCCACCATATGTGCAGTTTTGATGCTTGTAGCCTGTACAGTTTGAAGACGATGTACTCAATGTGTGGGGGGTGATGTCACCCTCCACAAATCAATACATTAAACAAACAGCAATGTCATATTACCATCCAGCTCGTTAAATTGTGTCATCTTGTGTCTGTGTCTTCGTCTGCAGTGATTTAGCGGCGCTACGTGCGACCAAATGTTTCTCCAACTGCTATTGTTCACGATAGAGTGCTGGATAGAAATGCACCATAGTTTGTTCTTTT
This sequence comes from Stegastes partitus, assembly GCF_000690725.1. Lineage (NCBI taxonomy): Eukaryota > Metazoa > Chordata > Actinopteri > Pomacentridae > Stegastes > Stegastes partitus. The sequence goes on along the minus strand of NW_007577806.1, from coordinate 524,758 downwards.
ATTTTTTTAGACTGTCTGAAAATATGGTATAGATTTGTTTCGTTAGAAATAAATGCCATGAGTCCACAGCCAAATGCTTTGCTGGTGTCATCACTGTTGCTCATTTTTAGGCAACGACAAAAGCGTCTCTATGCTGTGTAGCAACATAAACCACCTACATTTGCACCTAAACTTTCATATAATTACCAAGACAGCCTTCATAACTCTTGAGCAGAAAGGAGGCAGAAGAAAGGTGCACAGAAAACCAAAAACCAAAAAAAGAGAAAAAATACCCCCAAATCACTGAGATGCCAACTGAAATGGGACTTATATTATCACAGGACATTTGTGTTTGGCTGAACTTGGGCAGTAATTTGCAGTTGAATTTTTACTTTACATGGCAGATTCGCACAAGATTAAGATTGCAAACGACCTCTTCAATTATTGCAAATTACTGCGGTTCTGTAAAAGCACGAGTCCCATGAGATGAAGGTTTAGGTCTACAAGCATCAAACACTGGCACACCAGCGTCTTTGACAAAACTGCAGTTTTTGACGCCCTGGGAATGAGAATAGGAGAATAGGTTGGGGCAAATGTGGCCCAATAAAGACCAAGTGTTGGTTAACTGATGATGAATGAATCATAATATCAGACATACAGGCTGTAGGTTTTTTTTTTTTAAATATCAAAACTGGAGACAATTAAAGATATTAGCCAGTGTTGCTTTTGGCAGTCGGAGCTGTTTTCACTGCAATCACCACATTTAGTCCTTATTCAGCTTTAATTGTTGGCAAATATTGACGCTTGAATAAATTGTGCAATTGTCCTTCGTCATTACTGAGCGTACTGCGCATGAAATCCTGATTCTCATGCACGATGCCAAGACTCTGTGTATCCTACTGTGAGGAGCTGTTTGCCAATATGTCATCATCAATGTAACAACATGAAAATCCTGATTTTTTATTGCAGTCAGTGATCTAAAGTGGTTCCAATTCCGTTGCTAATCTAATGAGTCGGAGCTGCAGACAGCAGCTAGTTCCAAAGCAAACCAGCGCAGACGTCGGGCTGAGTCTGTCATTCTTGTGAAATCAAACCCATTAACCTCCTCTTGTTCCTCCTCCTCCTTTACAGTAAATGCTGAAGAGTAAATACAGCACAAAGAGGGAGAAAATGCAAACAAAGAGTCTGGACTCTGCTCTGCTCTCTCCCTCCCTTCATTCAGAATTTCTTTATCTTCTTCTTCCCGTTTATTCAGTTGTATACTCGACCACTTTAACAAAGTTCTGTGCACACAGTGGAAATGAAAGCAGCAGATATGCATATATAGACTGAACAGTACGACCTTCAAGAATGTCACATTGACTGCAGGACTGTTGTATCTCACTGCATTACATGTAGTTAATGTGCACCATAAACTGGTAACTGACTGAGAATTACATTTAAAAACTACTGTGAACATGCAAAAACTTAACCCTTTCACACGCACACAAACTCAGAAAGAGCAGCCAAGCAGGTGCACATACACCCATATGCTCCACCAGCTTCCCCTCCACCTCCACCCTTATTTTTCTACCTGATTAAACACTACATTAAAAGGCCTCGGTGTTCCTGGCTCGGCTTTGGCTCACACACACCCTGGCCCGAGCTCTGCTACACATCCTGGGAAAAATCATCATGTATGGCATATACACTATTTCCATGTAGAAATCCAATGGAACAATATTGATGTTTTAAAAAGGCAGTGTTTCCACCCCCCTCATCCACACACACACACACATGGTTATGCACACTGGGACAAGGAGTTCATTGAGGGAAGAAAATACGGCTAAGCCCTCTTGATTGCTGGAGCGGCCTTTTCCTCTGACTCGCTCGGGTCACCTGCTGCTTCACCACCACCAGCTCCTCCCTCTCCTCCCTGCTCCGCCGTTTCTCTCTTTCTTTCTTTACATTGTTTGCCGACAGCGGGCCAAGAATGTGTTAATCCTCTGAGCACGCCAGCAGATTAATTGAGGGCGTTTTTTCTTTGATCAGGACAGGCAATATCTAACGCTTGAAATATTTAAACCCAATCAGAGGTGATCAATTAGCGGAACAATAGCCGCGGGGTCGGGGGTTAAGGAGCAGCGAGTGCCCCCTCGTCTTTCTCACCTCCTTCTCCTCCAACATCTTCTTCTTGGTGTTATTTTTTCTGTCTGCTGATGATGACCCCCCGGCCGGCAATCAGGGCAGCGCAGGAAGGATTAGATGGACATTAACTATGATTAATGGGAAAAATAACAAGGCAGCCAAACAAAGGCTCCCCTTCCACGGCATCTTGGAGCCGCTTTGAAGGAGGCTTCTCTTTCTTGATCTCCTTGCGCACGCCGCACGCAAACATGCACACTCTGCAAAAGCACAGATGTCCACACAGATACGCACACGTACAAACACACTCCCACTACGCAAAACACACACTTTTCCATCCGTGGGCAGCCTTTCGCTCTGACTGAGGACCTATAAATCAAAGCCCGAAGAAAGAGAAGGAGCCCTGGGCTTGTGTTTGCGATATAAAGGAGCAGTGCGTGCGTATGTGTGTGTCTGTGTGTGTGTGAGTGTGTGTTTGTGAGAGATTTAAGGGTTACTGTAGGGCCATAAACCCCCTGTGCTGCAAGAGAACAAAGGGCAGACATTCATTAATCTCTTTGTGCAGGCCTCTATTCTCTCCACTCCACTGGAGTACAGTCAACCACACACACACACACACACACACACACACCGCTGCACTACTTCTTACTACTGTGACAACCTGCCTCTTCACTGCATGTGTGTGTGTGCGATCTCAAATCAACCCCATATGGAAATGTTGCGCCTTGAAAAAAGCATATTTACTGTTTATCTTCCATTGATGTGGACACAAATAACCAAATGATGTGTGTGTGTGTCCCGACTGGTGTGTGCGGCGCTTCAGAGGGAGCTGGTGCTGCAGTCAGTCAAGCCAGGGAGGCAGGATGTTCCCATGCTATGGAGTGTCAGGCAGCCGTCTGGCCCGCAGCCAAGCCAAACCTGTGGCGGCTGGAAGGAGCGCGGCCCAGCGCTGAGATCCAGTTACCATTTCCTCAATCACCGGGCAAGAGAGAAAGAGACCTGATGAGCAGTCTTTCCTGTCTACACAAAGATGATAAAATGATAGATTTGAGGGAGAGCGGGCTCGGCTGTGGGCGAACGCTGCACGCCAGCTGAAGATGAAAGCTCCATTTCGGATTTCACTCAGAAAGATAAACTGCCAATTCTCTTGTTTCTTTTGCTTCTTCTTGTCCTACCATCGTGCTCATCAGTCCCTCCACCCCCTGTAGGAAAAAGAGGTAAAGGAGGAGGGTGTGTGTGTGCGTATATATGTGTGTGAAAGCGCTCCATATGGAAGCCATTCTGCCGTCCCTCCTGTATTCACTGCTGGGAATGTTTTGGCGTTTTCTGGAGATGAGCGCTGTGATGTCACACGCTGGCACAGGACTGCTGTGTCAGGAAAGAGGAGGAGAAAGACAGGAGAGGGGGGGTGGCGATGGCGGTCGAGGGGAGGAAGGGGGTGTAAAGAGGGGAGGGAGTTGCTGAGCCGCCAGTTTTTTCTCACCACACTGTAAATTAGCGTTCCTTGATGGAAAACATTCGTGGGGTAACACCGAGGGGCCTTGAAATGTGAGAAATCCATGTTCTGCCGGAGTGTGTGCGTGTGTTTGTTCAGGTTTTGGTGTCTTTTCAATTAAAAAAAGGCAGCGAAGAAAACATCTCGAGTCCCAGCAGAGGAGCAAGAGCCTGAGAGAGAGCAGATGAGTCCTGCTGCTTCTAATAAAGTCTACACGCTCCCCCCCCCTCCACGGAAAAATCAGAGGCAGTACAAACAGTCGGGCCTCGCACTCCACTGGAGATAATTAGGTAAAAATAGAAGTTCAATTTCCACTGGTTAATATTCCAGAGCTGCGGTGTTGTCCCACTGACTGATTCTTGAAGTGGGACAAGCCTCAATCTTCTTTCTCACTCTCAGGGACTCATTCAGTATGCAGACATCCACCAGATTCACATAAAGGCAGTTTATTGTCTTCATTCAGAAAAGTTGGGCTTTATAATATAACTATGTTTAGTAAGTCATTTAGGAAGATAGCAGTGGCTTTGGAACCTCCATCATAACAGGATCAAAAGAGGTGAGCTGCACTTCAGAGTGGACACTAGCTGAGGAGAGATTTCTAAAATGTTTCCACACACTGATGTGCTCTGTTGCCATGTGTCCACCATACCTCCACAGATCAGCTGCAGTAATTTGGTCCACTTTATCTGAAGGCCAATTCTGCATCCATGAGTCCATAAGTGTCTGTGTAACATAAATTCTGTTATCTGCCCAAGGCCACAAGGATCCATGTTGGATCCCTTTGCCCAAATTTCGACCTTTCGACTGGAGGTCCAATGACTGCACGTGCCAGGAAAACAAATGGGGCTTTAAACAAATACTTGTTATGAGGAGAGACTGTACGTGGAGACTCTCCATCATCCACATGTTTACAATTCATCATTAAAAGAGTTCTATTTAAAGCAGGGCTTGGTCCACCTCAGACGTGCTCACTGCTCCAGCCCAACCAGCAGCTCACTGCAATATCATGTTAAAAGAGCAAAGTCATAGCCTTTGAAAAACATCCACAGAAGCTATGTGTATGCTCACGTTTAAAGTTCCCATCTTTAATGTGGAAAATGTGAACAGGCCTCAACTGAAGTTTTTAATTTAAAGTACATTAGGACTCACCTTTTGGAACAAGCCATACGCTCCTATTTTTAAACAGCTGTCTCCTTTCCCTATGTAACTAAACTGCTGCTCTAATTCTATTTAGGTGCAATGTAAACACTGACAGGACTACTATTTTTTTGTTAATTAATACGTACTCGGCAGGAGGCTGTCGGGGCGGATGGTGGGTATACAAAGCGTGTGACACTCACACCAGAGAACAGGGCTGATGCTCATGCTCTCCTCTGTGGATTAAGCAACATAAGTTTGGAAAGGATTGTGGTTTTGGTTAAATGTAAATGAACATGTTGTGCCTCAGGTCACTGTGGATGTTTCCTGTACTTGATGAGACCACAGTCTGTCCCTAACATTAACCAAGTGCCGAAACAAAAACCAAAAAAACAGTTGTTGTAGTCGCTACACATGGACATTCAACCAGAGTTGTATATTTTGGTTTCCAACCATCAGAGTGACCATAATAATCCTCGCAGGGAAAGTGTGTTGTAACACTTGCTCAAATAAACAAAGGTTGTAAAGTTAAAACAGAAAGCACTGATATAGAGCAGAAGTCTTCGAAGCAGCATGTTCAGAAGTAGCTCAAAAAGCAGCAACGGGCTGCATGCACCAACAAATGTATGTTGCTTGCAAACAAGATACATAGACGACCTGCATCAGTGTATTTGCAACTTGCAAAATATGCCAACGTAGCTACATTTCGTTAAGTGAAAGCAGTCAAAATGCATTTGCTGTTGCAGTGGTCTCACTGAGCCATGCAGGACATTCTGTAGAACATAATGGTCTGGCTGCAGCTTGTTGTTATTCTGCTACCAGGGGGGACCACTCTGGTTTTCTGTATTTCTTTAAACCAATTACAGTCATCTTAGGCAGAGAAGGATGCGGCTTTAGTGTTTACTCAAAATAGTGGTGGGTGGAATTGTTTTAGTGGAAAATTTGCATGCAGGGAGACGAATACTGTCTTTAAAATGGATAATCCCCCCAAAATAAGTAGCAGGGCCGCCTTATTGCACAATCCAAACCCTTGACTGCTGCTACACGGCCTACTGCACAGTGGATTTGGCCAGAAACACACCGAAAGTGGAAGGATAGGAGAAAACTGGGTGAAATGAGCAACCGGTGGCCAGTTTACAACGGCTACTGACTCACTGCATTGAAAGCTCAGATGTCATTGCCAAAAGGATGGAATATGGTCAGATGGTTGTTTAGAAGGTGCTTTAGTTTAGGGGCTGTACCTTGTCTTACTTTAAAGACTGTTTATCAAACTACTCTTTTCATGCTCAAGGTGAATTGTTGGCACTTACTGACCAATCTTGTCTGTCAATAATCAGTTTTAAGATCAGTCTTCCCATAAATATTAACTATTAGCTGTGCCTCGTCTGATTTAAGTCAGCCATAAAGGTCAAACTACGCACATAAACACTACAAACATAATGTTCATCATCTTCCTCAGAGTTGCGGAGAGGCCTGATCTTCTTCTTCTCTCTGGTTATAAATCTGTGACAGAAAGGGGAGGCGAGGGTTGTAAAACAAGACGAAGGAAAAGAGGCCAGACTTCACGAGGGTCTACTGTACCGACTGTGGCACACACAGCGAGCGTGGGGGTGGGAGGTGTTCTGTCACACACACCTAAATTTAAGTCATTCCCAGAGGCCAGGCCAAACAAAGCCTCAGGAAAAGGCCCCTGCTCTGGTGCAGTGGGCCGACGCAGCGCTGCTAGTCTGAAAAACAACAGGAAACACATGTGGAGGGCTCGATACAAGGGAGGGACGGCGTGCTCGCCCAGCAGCCGGGAACCAGGGATCCCAGGACTGAGACCCGACCTGACCCGGCTGGTTCCCACTGACACTTCCTCATCCGCTAGATTAGGGCAGAGGTCGGGGCAGTGGGACAGGCCGGGCAGATATCACTGCTGAGCTCAGCGAGAGGATGTGGGCACAGGGTGAGAGACGGAGGGAGCGAGGGGAAGGGATGATGAATGTTTTCGTCCTATCTACAGCCAAGGTCTCCTGTGTCATGCTTACATAACAGATAAACACTGCCTCAGTGCTTCATGCTCCCGCAGAGCTACTCCTGCGTTATAGATCAGAGCAGCACATTAATATGTCTCGGTATTTATATACAGAGATAACAGTTACAGCATCCAGCTGGGAGGGAATAGCAGCACCTGTGTTTCATACTGGAAGCTGAGGTGGATGAGGGTCAATCAGCCATGTTTGTTTTGGGAAGGAGGCCTCGAGTGGGATTAACCAGCGACCTGAACAGAGGCTGAAATGGGGTGACAGCTGAGATGTGTATGAAAGCTTGTCTTCCTCAGGCTCACAAGAGATTGATTGCTCTTCCTCACCATCGCCATCATCCTCCTCTCCTTCTTTTTTTTTTTTCTATCTGCATCTGTTCTGCCCCGTGTCTTTCATCAGCGAGTCAGACAGAAAGCGAAGCAGAGTTTAGTCTGAGTTTGGGAAAACGGTAATCTCCTTTTCCAATCTATTCCAGCCACTCAGCCCACAGCCAATGTCAATGTTTAGCCCGACACAGCGAGGCGAGCGGGCCAAGTGCTTAGCAGAGGGGAGTGATATCAGCGTCTAAACCTGACAAACAACTGTGAATACAGCCAATGTCCCTCGTGTGTTTTCCCTCACAGTCATTTATTAATATTGACATGGGCCAACAATTTTGGCTCTTATTGATTTTGTTGGATGTTTTAATGTCATCAATATTTTCAGGGATTTTTAATTTTTTTTTGGTTTGATTGTGCAAAATCAGTTTTGATTTAAAACTGCAAAAATATCTTCTGCGTGGCTTTGAGCTCATTATTTAGTTTAGTTATGACCTTTAAGCAGCAACAGCAAGTAGTCAAAGGACTAACTTTGTCCTGAATTTTTTGCGTTGGGCCGCATGTATCCAACGCCGTTCAAGGGCTGGTTAAGTTTCAAACTGGCTCCAGAGTGGCATCAACACCGAAAACCACGTACGCTAGTGCATCTAAATAAATGACGAATGAAAAAAAAATTTAATTTCTGTACAGATGAGGGCTGCAAGGTGGTGCAGTTGGTTAGCACTGTCGCCTCGCAGCAAGAAGGTTGCCGGTTCGCGTCCCGGTGGGGACACCGGAGTCTTCCTGCGTGGAGTTTGCATGTTCTCCCCGTGCAGTGTGGGTTCTCTCCGGGTTCTCCGGCTTCCTCCCACACAGTCCAAAAACATGTTGAGGTTAATTGGTGATTCTAAATTGTCCGTAGGTGTGAATGCGAGTGTGCTTGGTTGTCTGGCTCTAAGTGTGGCCCTGCGATAGACTGGTGACCTGTCCAGGGTGTCTCCTGCCTTCAACCTAAGTCAGCTGGGATAGACTCCAGCCCCCCACGACCCTAGTGAGGATTAAGCGGTGTATAGATAATGGATGGATGGATGTACATATGAGCAATTATAAATAAAAGTACATAAAGGTTGTCGATGACGGCAAAACGTGACTGCTTTTTGCAACTGCATTTATGAACATGGCTCAATGTTATAATGTTGTCAGCTGGCGTTTATAAATTCCATTGCAAACACAGCGTTCACATTCAGCAACTGCCAATATTACAAAATCGAATGGCAGAGAAAAATTACGAATAAGCCTCGTCGTCTTTCCAGCAGCGGTCCGTGGGAGAGACAAACTGTCTCCTTACACTGCGGTCCTTGACAGAAGTTCAGAGTAAACTAGATGGAGCTTCAGTAGCTCCTGATGTATTGCACTGAAGTAACTTTTGGGGAAGCATTCCTGAACGGAAATTTCAGCGCTGCTCTGGAGGTAGAACTAGATCCAAATTCCAGCTACTGGGGGGTGAGGGGGGATAGGAATGCAACAGCTCATTTACAACACAGCAAATACATCAATTCATAACACACAACATGTGCTTACTAGTGCAAGGATCTTTGTTTCTGTACACAGGCAGCATTGGGATATTCTGCCAGAATATCTGACATGCACATTTTAGATTTGCCTGCTTTGTATTCATCAGTATAAACTGTCGGTCAGTCTGTTTGGTTTTTTAAACTGTGCAACCGGCCAAAAGGAGGGATGTTGAGCTGAGCCCTTGTGATATTAATTGAATTGGTTCTTAACATTATTCCTCGTCTAACTTCTTTCAGGCGGTTATCATCTCTACGATTTGGAAACACTGTTCCCATAATGCTTTGGGGGATGTAAACAGAAGGTGTAATGTTGACATGAAGTCATTTAGTTAACTGTAGCTAACGTGGCCAAGGGTGCTTGAAAATTGGCACAATTCAAATTATACCACAGAATTAGCCATTAGCATGAATCGCATCTCTAACCAAAGCCGAACAGATTCAGGACATGTAGCAGCAATGAAGGAAACTCTGCAGAAACTACTCAGGCCTGAACAAACTCACTGTCATCTGCATGCTTTTGGGCAGAAGTTGTGCAAATATTTTACTTCTGTTTTTTTTTTTTTTCTGTTGGGGTTCTCAGGATAATTTTTCAATAATAATTAAATAAATAATTATTTATGTAGCAGTTATGGAAAAATTAAGCTCAATTCTTTCACCGTGTCACCCCCTCAGCTGAAACCAAACCTACACCGCGGTGGTTGCCTGACAAGTTCTGTAATGCAGTGATAGATGTTTTTAAAAAACTCCACAGTCCAGGCTTAAAACAAAAGGGGGGACCATGTTTTTACAGTTTTAGCTGCAATGCTGTGAAGAAGAATTCAGTCAGAGCCTCAGTTTGAAGAAACCTCACCTTTACAGACAGGCATTTAAATAATATTCTATCATCTCTTAATGTTTTGTTATCTTTTTGTTTTTTTTAATGCTTTATCATTCCTTTTTTTGTAGAGCACCTTGTAGCTCCAGTTCTGTAAGGTGCTATAAAAATAAAGAATATTTATATGATGACTATTAGATCATATATTTTCATGTTAAACACTCCGTATTCGCTGAATTTCATCCTCCCCCTTTATGAATACCGCTATGTTACCACTGCAAACACCCAGGTTCCCCGCAGAATCATTAAAGTTTCATCTCATCCTAAAAGAAAACACTATTTCTCTCCACATCGTGCTGTTTGCACATTCAGGTCTCTCTACGTAAACTGTTGTGCGTCCTGCAACGTTGACAGAATCATGCGTCAGAGCCTCGTGTAAAAACCCGTAACCCCCATCCAAAATCACGTAGCACTCCTTCTATCTACAAGTTTTATGTCTTAGGGATTATCTGTAATGTCTCCTGTCAGAACACGATGGTGCGATTCTGCAACTCCATCCAGAGTCAACAGCAAGAGTCAGAGGCAGTTTGAGGTGCTGGTTCACAGGTGTGATCCCGACGTGCCGGGACGGACCTGCTGGAGGACTAAGAATGTGATCCAGTAACACACAGATGAACCGACGCATACGTAAACGTGCACATGTACTCACAAGCTTTCCATAACCCTCAGCTAATCGACATGGGAAACTGTTGATTCACTCAGTGCTGTTTGTTGAAAAAAAATCAATCACTTAGGTGCATGTTTAAACTGTGGGATTGGGGCGTGACTCTCGAAGATTAAATGCGTTTGGATGAATTTCTTACTCATTTGCTTTCCATCCTCATGCAGCACGGCCAGGCTATTCCGATGGTAATGAAAATAAATACAGGCTTCGGGAATCCATGTCCATTCCAAGGGCCATTCATCTATGAAGCAACCTCATTCTTATATAAGAGTCCTTATTTGGATTCAGTTCACATCACAGTTTATTTAACTTCATTTCCCTAAATAGTGTCCTGATTGGGTTGCATAAGGGCTGCGGGTCCTCGCTGGAAAGGAGGAGGGGGGGTGATGGGACGAGTAGAATAGAGAAAGAGGAGAGGGTGAAAGAATAATGAAAAGGGTGTTTTAAGTTCAAGTTTCATCTTTATTTGTCCAAGTGGGGATCTGGTTTGGCAGCGAGGACTTATACTAACATTACAGGAACACGTAGGCCAGTTACTGAGTCAAGGTGCTGAAAACAAGCGGTGTAAGACAAATCATCTCTGTCATCAGCACCACTGACAGCTTTGTCATCATCATCATCCACATCCGAAAATTACTACATTGCCTCTTCCTTGTACCAAAAGCCAAAGGCCAAAGGAAAAAATGATTCTTACACCTGTTTGTCTCAATATGATATCCAGCCAAAGACTCTACTGTAAGGGACCATGTTCACCCGAACATGGATACTGCACACCGATGACGACTGCATACTGCAAGTACATTCATTTATCCTACGATGAGTCAAAACAAGGTAAACCTCCTTGCCAAACTTCTGACGGTGTCCTGTGGAACCAAGATGTTTTGAGTTATAAAAGCCACCATGGATCAGACTTGTTCCAGTGTATCACCCAACACCCTGTTGACGGTTCACGATTGAGGCACTCAGTACTGTTGACTGGGAGCATCACACTGCTGTTTTACAGATGGTGCAACCCAACAGGCCATAACTGTTTGGTCCTTTTATAGTTGCTCAGATGTTTAGAGCTGCACATTTCTCCCATGTCTACCACTACAACCAGCTGTTCACTTGCTGTCTAATATAACTCCAACTTGGAAGCCATGAAGTAGCATAAAAACTCTTGACATAAAGATCAGACTGGTCAACCGATCAAATGCTTTCAGCTCTTAAAACTTGAGTTTGAACTCACAGCAGGTGACGGCTGATGGCTGAGGGTTCAATCTACATTGTGAACCTCTTCAGGAGGACAGAACTATTCCATTTACAGACGCTGGCATTGTCGGACTTTGGACTACCACACGGAAAAACTTTTTGAAAGAAGCAACAAGCACATTCATTGTTTGACACATAAAATGTTTCAGTCATCAGCAATAAAATACATCCTTGTTGCATTCATCCAAAATTGCTTCTACAGCCTCATTAAGTGTGCAGTGACAGTAAGCGTATATTGGCTAATTGGCTAATAGCAAACTTTACACCGTACAACTAATGTACTGTGTGATTGTCTATAATTACCCACTAAATTAGCACAGACGGACTGAAGCAACAGGCAGCTGACTTCTATCCACTAGTAAAAACAACTCTGTCAGTCGTGACAGTCCAACACAGCACCAGGATTTTCAAATGTTTCCACTTAGAAAAATATTTTATGACACTTGGATGAAGGGCCAGATGTGGTCACTAACATGCTGACTTGGTTTTAGTTTATTCGCCACCTTTATTATTGCACCTAAACATATCTCACTAGGAGTCTAAAATTACTCTCAAGTTCAAAAAGCCCCGTCTGATTCTCTACCTGAAACTCTGAAGGCTTTCTTAAAGAAGACAGATGCTGCTTTCTCCTTTTTGCTCAATATTTCAGTGCGACAATCAAACTTTTAGCCAAGTATAAACTGTAATGTGTTTCAGGATGAATTGAGATGGCTGAACTCCACCAGCAACTGAACCTATCAAAACTAAACAGTTGGATGCAAGAATGGCATCGGACTCTTGAATGTCAGGAAAGCATGTCCAGGTATGTGGAAATATCTGTCTCATAGAATTTCTGATGGTTTTTAGAGTAAGACAATAATCCATTGTCTGTTTTCACAAGTTTGTTCAGATTGTTTGGTTTCTCCTTGGTGCATCTACACCTGAGTAAAATATAATACCTTAAACAAGCGTCTCATGGCAAACATTGAGAGGAAATGGCAAGAAAGTGGAGACTTAGCGAGGCCCTTCCCATGACTGCTTGTATCACAGAATATTTTTGCAGATATTTGGCCCCACAGCCTTTGCAGTCAGTACATCCAAGATAAATTTGGAGCTGCCGCTGAGTGAAAGAAAAAAACAAGAAGCAGTCTGATGATTTACTCAGGAAGATTTTCGAGCGGCGGCTGAGATTTCACACAAGCACAGACACAACAACTGTTGAGTCGATAAAAAGGTACGCGCACATTTCCACAGAGGGTGACCTCATGACCCTGAAAAGCCCCATCGCCACACCAAATCCCAGAGTGGTCTGACCGCACTCTTAACACATGCCGACAGGTGTGTGTGGGGGGAGTGTGAGAATCTCTGCTAGTGTGACGACAATGGTGAGAGATCGCTAACACCGCAGGCTTAATGTATAGATTCCAAGGTCAAGCTTTTTCTCCCACACGTCTCGTCTGGTGAATAACCGTCTGTGTGCCGCGGCCGTCGGTCCAAAGGCCCATCCGGATGCCGGCGCGATTACCACGGGGATATTGCGGTTGGATTCCTGAGTGGCCGCTGTGACATTTCAGGATTAGTCATGATGGCTGATAGCATGAGCGACTGTTAATTGCATTATCAATGGATGGCACTGTCTGCTCTGTTCGCCCACTCATATTTAAGGAATCCGCTCTTCCTCACGTCCAGCTTTTTGTCTTTGTGGTTCCCCTCCGTTCAACCCTGCACTGGGAGGGATGTCAGATTACTCTTACTTTATATCAAAAACTGTGTCTCAGACAGTCTAGAAAATATTTAGGATTCGGTTTGATAACCTTGTGAGGGGCTGTTTGGTTCCACCGCATTTTGGATTGGGTATAATCACTCTCGGGTTCATTGGAAACAGGTAATAATCAGGTTTGGGTATTTTTTCCATGGGTTCATTTTGAATCAGATCCAAAATGTTGGTCTACTTTGCAGCCCTGATCCTCAGGGGATCACTGTATAGAGATGGACAGTGAGAACTATGCAGACTGTGAGATCCTCCTCTAAGCCTCAGTGATTGCGGGATAAGACGAAGGTCTGCCGAGGCGTCTTAGTGGAGTGCGAGGAAGCATGTTAAAACCAACAAAAACAAAACCCATCATCTCTCCTTCTCAACATCTGCAGCCACTCACAGTTTCCATGTTCTGGCCTGATGAGCCACAACACATGTTAGGTCTGAGCGAGCACTTATACAAGCACACACATTCACAACGAATCACTGACAGAGCTCATGGATGTGTGTGTGTGTCTGTGTTTGTGTATACTAGAGGCAGGGGAGAGATGTTCTTGGCTGAGGCACAATCGGGAATCAGACATCTTTCTTTGCCAAGGACAAGTTTAACTCTATTCTGCTTATTTTTGGCAGCAGTGGCCCGAGTAAATCACAGTGCTGCTTTATTGGCAATCAGTGAGAAGCTGCCACGGGCTGCAGCCCAGCTCCGATCCGCTCGCTACGTCAACAAGACTCCATGCTGTGTGGGGGTCAGGGGTCGCACGGCTGTACAACTACAGGCCAGTGAAAGGGCACCGAAACTGTAGAGCATCAGTTACAGACTGGAAAACTATTTTTCAAATGTCTGGAAAAAAGTGAGACAGCTGCCCCTTTTCTCAGTGACAGACTAAAGAGGAATGTACAGTAATACTAGACTGTGATTTAAGAAGGATGCTGACAGACAGAGGCATTCAAAAAGTCGTTCTTTAAACCTTCCATAGAGGCGTTCACTGCAACCGTCAAGTCTCTCATGTTTGGTGCTCTTTGACGTCTGGTCTAAGAAGAGTTTAACACTTGGCTCTTATTCACATTCTTGCAGAGACTTAAACGAGTAGATAGACACCACTTTCAGTTTTGTATGAACTGGACTGTTTTGGGGTTTTTTTTGTAGTTTTTCTTTTGGAAATAAACTGGCTCGCCTTCTTCACCTGTTATGTAAAGCTAGCCGAACCATCTAGGGGCTGCCTGATATTCAACAGCCTAAAGACTATTTCTTTAAGATTAGTGTAGATGTGAGGGTGACCCTAGAGCCAAACCAACACATGCTAGTTTAAAAGCTATCGATGTGTTTCCATATACTGTCAAGTGAATTAGATTTGAGCTTTTCAAATGTTGCAAAAAAAAAAAAAAAAAAAAATTAAAAGATGAAATATCAATTAAGCGTGTTTCCATTGCCTACAGCTATGTTACACATGTTACATACATGTTTGCCATGTATATATACATCACCCAAAATGACCATTTTGTAATTATTTTTCTCAAATCTTTACTTTATTTGTTGGAGAATTGCATCTGTTCATTTAAAAACCGTTCAGTGTTTGATGTAACTGCTCAAATGTGCCACCTCTGATGAGAGGTAGAAGCATGTGTTGGTGCACCAGGCATTGCTATAAAGGGTTACGAGAAAAAATAATTGGGTAAGAGTGGATATATTATTTCCTAAATAATGATAGCATATAAGGATTTGTTGCCATATTGGAATATCTCCAAACCTTCGTCTTTGTTTTCATCATTTACATGCAAACAAGTAATGAGATACAGCCAAAGTTGTCGGCACTAAAGAACAATAGTAACCCTCTGGGCTTGAATCACTCTTTCCATCTTTTTCGAGTGGATGTGTTTACTGGCATTCAGGAAGCCGCCACCCACAGAATGGAAACTTCCAATTCTAAAGTCAGTTAATACAACATTTTTAAACATTTGCAGAAAATTCACTCATAAGTGAGCTGGTCTGCAGCTTGTTCCTACTACCCTAAAAGTAAATGTAAGCGAACGTGTTTTTGTGTTTGTAAAGGGTTTTTCCAGTGTTATGTAAGGCATCGAGGAAGTTCAGGATGTCATGTTCACAGTCCGGGGTCCTGGGGGGGGGGGTAAAGGGGTTAACAGTGTTGGTGCCTCTCCGGTGATTAGAGTATCATTACAGGCGGATTAGTGGGAGGATCATCCAGGAGGTTACACTAAAGACAGCTGTGCTGTGGAGGGTGGCCTGGTGAGCCTGGGAACTGAGGGTCAGACTCACAGAGACAGATCTCCACACAATCATGTCATTTCAAGTGTGAGAAAAGCCAAATCCTGCTACCAGCTCAGAAACAGTGTTGTGTCTGGGAGCAAGACGTGCGGTGGGCAGGCAGAGGAGGCCACTTTGGCTTAAACTAACCTCAGCGGGGGAGTTGAGTGTCTGCAATGTCACCGCTACGATTCATGCAAAGCTGTAACTAAACCTGCTCTCTTGGGAGCACTGGGCAACCGCTGCCTCCGTGTGTGTCACTGTGTGATGTGCATGTGTGTGAAGAGGAACGTGAGAAAGTGCGGTGCGACCCCAGAAGTTCAGGAGTAACACACACTACACACACAATCAGATGGAGAAGTTACACTCCCCAGAGCAGCGACTGTGCAGTCGACGTATGGGCCAATGCTGCATGTCGTTAGGCCTGTTGGCAGCTGTTATTTCCACTGTTGCATTTATGTGGTCCTCTGTGGTAAATGTCAAAACTAATTTTCATATCTAAGAAACATATTCCACCTATGAAAAGAAAGTCAACAGCCAGGAGGCCCCTGAAATACGTAACTTTACCAGAACAACAGTTCCACGTTTACACCATTCCTATATCTCTGTGTTTACTATGGTCATGGCAGGCTTTGCTTAAAGACTGGACACAGGGGGAGATAACATTGCAGTGCAGATTGAGAAATGTGTCTAATTGTCCTTTTTTCATGAGCTTGTACACTTTCATAAAACGTGCAATCCAAAGAATGAAGGTGCATTTTTGATGCACTAGTTACTAGTGTAGATTGTGAGCAGACAAGCCAATAACTGCAGCTTCTGTTGGATTTATGTTACACATATCCTCTTGTTTGTTTTTTGTTTTGGAAAGACTAAATAAAAAGAGGACTACATTTCAAACTCTGGTCTTCTGAGACAAGCTATAATTGTTAGGTTTTCAGGTCAATTATATTTTTCTGATCCCATCATGTTTTACAGGTGCGTCTTTTGTTTTGTCCATCCCATGTTCCACCCAACTCAGAGTCCAGCCATAAAGAATCTATTTTGGGCCTTTTCAATTAAAATCACATCCTCGACTGGAGCTCCAGCATTACAGAACTTCATGTCTGTCACACACGCGTTGGATCGCACATCTGATGCATCACTGATTGAGACGATGGATGAACAACAGCCTTGTATCTGACGTCACTATGTCGACCTTGAAACGAGCCAAAAAGTCCTCCATTCATGATCGCTAATCATAGAGCCGTCGCTTAGCAACAGCAACAAAAACACAAATGTTGTGGAACAAATTAGTCGGCGTGATTCAGTGAAAATTCATAAGCGAGGACTGAGGCCCTGGATGGCGAACGTTTGAGTCATGAGTGTGATGCTGTGCTGGAGAGCTTTGATACAGTGCATGGACACACACACACAGAAGAAGACTCACTACAAAATCCATAATGCACACATTTTAACATGTTTAAATATGCATGCAGCACACACATGCACCGCTCCCTCTCACACATAAACATCTCTGTATACTACGGAGTGCCTTTACGGCTCCCAGTGGATGAAATCCCTTTATTAGTGGCCAGTAGCCCGCTGGCTGGCTTTAAACCTGGCAGAGTCTGCACAGGCCCCAGAGAGAGCGGCGAGCCATCTATAAATGTGATGATTGTTGCCCTGCGTTTTCCCCCGCGCTGTGTAAAAACCAGCCAGTGACCCTCCAACCTCCCACCCTGGCACCAGCCTCAACATCCCACTGGCCCCAGAATGGCTCCCGCAGCAGAGCCGCGAGCTCCAGTCGCCTGCACTTAACTGTAATCTCAGGGACGTTATTGGGAATTCAATAAAAATAACAGCCGCTGAATCTTTCACCCAAATTATAGGTTTTAGTGTTGTGCAGACTCAGGAGGGGTGGGGGCTGCAGGGGTGTGGTGTGGGGGGTCTTGACGAGTAAAAATAAGAGGTGGGAGCAGGAGGGGGGGTGGGGGGGTTGTGTACTGTACAGACTGAACCCTGAGTTACGGCCACAAACTGACCGCTAATGAACCAAACTCACACTCCTCTATGATTTGTGAGGGGTGAGGGGTCGGCCCACAACTCTCCGTCCCCGCTCTGAATCCAAGAAGCTCGCAACACTGCCATTTATTTTCTCCATCCTTCAGTTTCTTCCTCCATCCACTAACACAGTGCCTCTCAATCTGGGGTTCATGATCCCCAAAGGAGTCACAGGATGATTCATGGAGTGCGAAAACATGGATCTTTAATTCACGGCTACACAGCTGTGTGATTAATGACTTTTTCCATATGAAATCAGTGTTTAACCTTCTAAAATGAATCAAATAAAATCCCCTCAGAAAGGGAATATCAAATTCGGTGTTGCAAAGTCTTACAAATGTATGTTCCCATCTCCAGCAAAGGGGCTGAGAGTGGGGTCAGGCTGAAAGATTGGTTTGGTTTGGACCTTGCTGGAAAGATATTGGCAACTGGCCAGAATCTGATCTGGATCTGACAGTAATAGTTTTGGCCATTACACCAGCAAAGTAAAAGCTGCAATCTTGAAACCAGGGCAACATGGCTGCAGCAACAGGAGAGGAAACATGTCGTTCGATGGTCAGACAGGCTGTGAACGAGGCAGTTCAACTAGACTATCTGGACCACTTTAGGTCTAAACTCACTTTCCCAATCGTTATTTCTTATATAATGGACACTCTATAGCTCAGTCAGTTATGAGAAAAACTGAGACATCTACTCATCATTCATCTGCATTGAGCCAAGATCATGTTGGCGTCTGCAAAGTGTGGTTGAATGGATTATGGGATTGCTCTCAGAGAGTAGTGCACATGCCATGGAAGCCATTATTATCTTTCCATAACAGAGTTTTTTGAGGACACTACTAAGTGAATGACACACTTAAAAATTCTGACTCTCA
>NW_007577806.1:445175-505286 GCF_000690725.1 Stegastes partitus | reverse complement strand
CAAAATAAAGCAGCAGCAATAAGAAATACTGCTCCATTATAAACATTAATATGGAACGTTAATGGGAATGCTGGGCGCTGGAGGAGTTGGAAGAGGGGGCAACCGTATCCTATGTTGTAATAAACCAGAATGACTTTTTGAAATTATTAAAATACATTTTAGAATTGTTGTGTAAGTTTAAAGGCTCTTAGAGAGCTTCCCCACCCTGAACAGAGTAAGTTCAAGTAACTTCTAGCTTGAGCCTCATCCAGAGGTGCAGTAATATGGGACTCCCAGCGGACCGGCCCAGGGAGGGTGTTTTAATGACTGGGTGGAGGCCTGGCTCTTTGGACACAAAGGCTTGCCATAAGAAATAGTTACAGCAGCTCAGCAGGGACACATAACATCAGATGGACTTAAACTGCAGTGATCCCTGCAGGACACTGGACAGGCAGGGCATCCAGTGGTCACAACATACAGACTGATTCGGAAGCAAACAGGTGATACCGTGATGTGTTTGAAGAACTCTAAGAAGTATGAAGAAAGAATGTGAATTCATTCCGTTTGCGGACCAGTTCAATCAGTGACGCCATCTCCCTTCCTTCTCTGTCCCCACTTGACAAGCAGCCAGCGACTCAGTACAACCAGCTGTTTCTTATTTTTCTTCTGCACCCCCCTCCTCGCTCCCTGAATCATTCAACCACCCCCTCCTCCAGTCTCTCCTCCATCAGCGCTCCCTCCATCCAAACATCCAGCCCACCTCCCCTCCACATGGAAGCCACAGATCCTACCTGATATCCACATCACACACACACTCACACATGCACACTCAGGAAGGGTGGAGGCACTCAGAACACATACGATTGGTCTTTACCGGCATCCGAGGTGATTTGATTGGCCCGTGCCCTGCACACACAATACCACTTCTGCCTTCAAATACTGTGCGGCTTAAACGATGAATTTGGGAATTTGTGAGATGTTCTTTCTCGCATAGAGGCTGTCTATTAATGCTACCTGTACACAGACTGAGGTGGGTAACACACACTCCAAGGTGTCAGCAGTCTACAGTGACAGCGTTGTGAGGGTCTACACACACACACAAAAACACACAACCTGTCCAATTAGCTCCTGACATGAAAAACAGTGCTTAGTGCTGTTTTCCTGTAGTTTATTGAGTAAACAGCGCAGGTAAATGAGCATCACACATCAGCAGTAAAAGGCACACACATAACTGACAGAGGCTCTCTCACTTTCTCCCCGTCTCTCTTTATATCACTCACTAACTCGCCCTCTGGGCCCTAAATAGAATCTCTTTATATCTAAATATTTTCCTTTTTCTTCACAGAGGAGATGATGGAATGAATCCTGAAATTTAAACCTGTCAAAATAGGTCTATGGAAACGTGTGTGTGTGCATGAATGTTTCTCATAACTGAGATTTGGACCTCTTGCAATATCTCACACATATTTATTCAAATCAGGCTCATTCATTAAGCAAACATTACACACTTTCTGGTTTTGTATGTTATTTTTTAACTCAGTTCATGCACACGATCTCTCTCTGTTTCAAACATTACTACAAAAAGCATCTTTGTTCTATCTGGAGTGGGCTGAAAGATAAACAAGCATTCTTTTAGGGGAGATGAAAGAGAGCTAGTGAGAGGGAGGGAGGGAGAATGTGAGGGGAGAGGTGATAGTGAGATGTGATCCTAATTATATGGGTGAGATACAGTCTTGTATTGGGAGAAGAAATGCCTTTCCTGCAGACAAACAATCAGCTCCTTTCTGATAGCAGGATGACAGAGTTGTTGATCAGGATGTGGGCATTGCAGCTTTTTCAGCATGTAACTAAATACAAAGCCTGAGCCAGCAGCTCATCGTAGCTTATCATAAAGTCTGAACATGAAGAAACTGCTAGATTGGTTCTCATGAAAAATACCAAAAACCTCAATCTGCCGTTAAAACACAGCTGGTTAGCAGGTGACGCAACTCTCATGGTGGAAACTTGGCAAGATGCAAGAGTGAGGGTGTTGAAAGACGAAGCTCAAACTACACAGTGAGAACAGCTGATTAAATGACTGAACCAAGCCAAAACATTGGGTTATTTATCTGTGCATGTCAGAAAGTTTTTGTTCTAATTTACAAATGTTGGTAAATTATTCGGAAAATGTGAATTTTTAAACTTTTGAGTTTCAAACGTTTCCAGACTTCATCAAGGCTATCAAGATATGATCAGCAAGATTTCAACTGTAGCTTCAACTTGAACCAAATTGTGATAAAAATGAGCAAAGTTATGTTTTAATTAATGCCTGTTTACATTTCATATATTGTTCTACAAATACATGGTGTGATCAGGAAGTTCATGGTGCACATGTCTGCCACTCAGTAGGAATCTTTTTAAGATTCCTTTATGGACTGCAGACTAGAGCAGAGAAGAAAACACCACATCCATGCAGAGGAGCATTGGTCTGCAGCCACCAATGGGAGAAGAAACAGTTTTCACAATGGAAGAAGCCACAGCCACAGGGCTTCAAGTCAGGAGTGTACCATGAGCATGTTCATTGTTTCCTTCAGCATTTACATGGCTGTCTACCATCAGGGTTCTTCTGTTCTACTGCGACGTCTTGATGTGTCTGAGGGTTAACACTCTCCACAAATGACCTGAACTCTGGTGAGAAGGTCCTGTGGTTGCTCTGATGTGCTTTGGTCCCAATCACAGGTTTTTTTTGGCCACAACAACATAATCATGGCTCCCCAACCAGCCTATTTACCGGATTTGGCTGTGACCTATCTGCTTATGCACATTATTTTCTTTGAAGGAGACAGTAAGTTAGCACAGCAAAGCCATTTGGGAGCAACAGAACTAGCTGAAAAGCAGCAGTATATGGGAAACATGTTAACAAGCCAGGTCCTATTTATTGATCCAGCAGACACATTAGCAGACGTTTGGAGTCGTGTATTTGGAGGAGACTGAGCAAATGTAAGTCTCATATTCACTTTCCTCTTAGATGTGTTTGGATCTTTATCAACTCTTGAGAAAAATATCTGTTTTTTAAGCTTCTAAATGTTCTCCAGTGTTCACCAGTTAGTCACCAGCTTATCTGTCCACACACTGGTGTTGGGTTGGTCGACACTGATGAAAGAGTGAAACAAAACAGTAAAGTTGAGTGTCACAAAACAATGAGCTGAAAGAAGCTGAAGCTCTCCATACACCTGAGGAACTGTAGGGTTGGCTGATAAGTAGCTGTGGTTTTTATTCCTATGAGTGTTACACACATTACACACAACAAACAGTCAGTTAATCAACTATTTGTTCATCTTGGTACATTGACTTAAATGGGTGATATTACTTTTGTAAAAGAGTCATTTCAAGTAGTACAGAAAGCCAAAACAACAGACATTGTGTCACCGCCCTTAAAGTACATTTAGATCTTTCTAATGGAGATAAATTATACATTATCTATGTTATTTTACCCCACAGACCTTTAACTAATGGTAAATAATGTACAAAATTAGCAGATCAGCTCAGGGCTCTTCAGCTGTGTCCAAACATCTAACCCGAGACCTCATAAATCACAAAAGGGCCGATGCTTTACCGTAAAACTCTCCGAGGCAAACTGTAAAAAGGAGTTATCAACTGTCTTTGAATGGCATGTGTGTGTGTTTGTGGGACAGGGGGGCTTGAAGGCAGGAGAGTGGAGGGTGATAAGACTGAAATATCTCTGCAGTGTGTTTACTTTCAGCATCAGCAGTGCTGGTTGTAGTCCAGACCAGCTGAGAGTTGTCTGCAAAATGAGGGTTCGGGGAGGAAAAATGTTTGTGTGTGTGTGTGTGTGTGTGTGTGTGTGTGTGTGTGTGCTTGCTTGTGTTACTCATGTTGTGGGGACATAAATCTGTTTACACAGTCACTTTGCGGGGATCTATACCCATAATGTAAATCATTAAATTTTACTATGAGGACTGGGTTTAAGGTTACGATTAGGCAAGTCATAATCATGGTCAGGGTTCGGGTAAGTCTCCAGGAAACGAATGTAAGTCAATGTACTGTTCTCTGAAGGGAAGGAAACATGGCTGTGTATGTGTGTGTTTGTCTGTCTTCATTCCCAAAGTATTGTACAAAAGGTCAGCGGGCTAAAGAGGCTTGCATCATATTCAATAAAACCAGGAAGGCAGAATCTTTTTCCTACATCTGTCTCACTCGATCTCGGTTTATTTCTCTGCCTCCCTCTCTCATTCACTCTGTAGGGATTTAACAGTGTGGATAACTTTGCCCCGCTGCATCCAATCACAGCTGTCCTGAAGTCTTTTGTGCCAGGCTTGGGAGAGTTTTTGAGTTATGTATACACAGAGGGTCACAAAATCTAAACACATGGATGCACGCAATGCATTTGGGACCGTACCCATAGACATACTGGAAGCATTCTATAGGCATTCAAGGCTTGATCAAAAACTTCCAAAACACACAGCTGTACAGAATGTGCACAAAAGGTGGAAGCAGAACCGGACAGGAGTCTGGAGGCTACATCTGTTTTTGTGACCATAGGTAGGTACACATTTCTTCATGAACCTCAAACTGGAGCAGACACATTTGGTGTCAGTCAGCAGCTGGAATGAGCCAACCTTCACATGGAGGACCAGCACTGCCATGAAACAGCAGTTTTCACAGTGGAGGAGCCTGCAGTCTCCAGGACTATACAAGGTGTGTGAGGTCAGCAGTACACCAGGAGCATGCTCTATGTTTTCTTAAAAATTCATGTTGTATAAGACATTACTGTTGAATGTTGAATTCCTTCCCCAGGGTCAGCCTGACAGGGCAGAGTTCTATTGTAAAGCCCTGAGTTGTCTGTGGTTTGGGGCACACAACCTGAACTGTGGGGCAATGTCATCTGGTTACTCCATGTACTTTGTGCCTGCTTGCAGTGCGGTAATTACATGTTACCTGTTTTTTTGGCCACAACAGCATCTTCACACCTCACCTGTCCTACTTACTAAATTTGGCTTCCTGTGTCTTCTTCTTCTTCCTAAAATAAAGTTCTGGTTAAAGGAATGCCTTTTTGAAACACTGTAGGAGATGGTGATTGACATGTCAACATAATGGGACTTCCAGGGCAAGTAATTTATCTGAACATTCATCAGCCATCTATCTATCTATCTATCTATCTATCTATCTATCTATCTATCTATCTATCTATCTATCTATCTCATAAAAAATAGCTAAACACAGCACATGAGCAGAGCAGCAGTATTTGTCTGCACAGGAGGCATCACCATTAGTGGTGCATGCTGCAGAATTTCTTTGATGGCGTATTTTTATGTACATACATTTGTACCTTTAATTTTATAATTAAAGAACAAGATATCTTCTATTTGTGTTGTTCAGGCTTTACATTGATGATTCAACAAGTGTCAAGCCCATGCAAATTTTAGAAACGCTCCAGCTGTCAGTCAGCTAACATTGTCAATGTGAAGGGTTAGGGTTAGAAGCAGGAGCATGTCTCTGCAGTGAAGGCCTTAATGTGTACTCATTCTATATTCTGATCAGATTATACACGTTGACTTGATTATACAAAAAAAAACACATCTATAATTTGAACTGCTGGAACATGGGAAAACAACAGAACATTTTACACATTCCTTTACATATGGTCCTAATTATTGATAACTGTGCTTCATTAGCATATTCTGTAGGTCACTTTGCGGTCGGTGAGAGTGGCCACAAGTATCACAGGAAGCAAAGGAATAAATAGCACTGCTTTCCCAGAATAGTGTGGAAAAAAACCCTCATTTAAATTTCCAATGTCACAACACCCCCCTGTGGCCTACAATGATTTCACTAAAACATGCTCGTTGACACGTCTTGATGTTCCTTCATATGCGGGACGAACAACAGTAAATTCCTAAAAGGTTTTGGACTCCAACCAATAGTTTAAGAAAGCAGCATCTAAAGCGGTGGTATTTTCCTGCTCCTATAGTTCCCCCTCTCTTTACACGCTCTGCTGCTTTTCATTCTCTCAGATGGTGATTGCTGTCTGTTTTCAAGAGCCCAGCGATACTTCCCTGGTGAATGGGGGGCCATGATACTTTACAGATGTGTATGCCTGTGTGTTTTGTGTGTGTGAGTGCGTGCATCAGTGCAGTTTCCACTGATCTGTTATTGGATTTACGAGCTGGCCTATCAGATGAAGAAAGCTCCTGAAACGTTGCTGCAAGTTTCTTCTCACCACAACAACTGCGCGCCTGAGGTATGAGTTTGTTTGTGCATACATGCATGGATGCGTTGCTCTCCCGGGCCAACAGGCACTTTCTTTCTGTCGCTCAAAAAAAAGCGGGACCCAACAAGCCTGCATTTATTAACCAAACCAATCCTTTGGAAATCCCTTGTAATCCTCCATAACTCCCCTATAGCCCCTTTATAAACACTCCAAAAGTTTACCTCATGCTTTAGCCTCATCAAGGATCTGCATTTCCAACCACCATAGACAAAAGATGGAGAACGCCCACCACTCAATAATGAGAGACAGGCTGATTGAATGGTGGGCAGACTCAGAGGCAGCCAGCGCTTGTCATTTAGGTCACCGTGTTACAAAATTTGAGGAGCACCATTGTTACAGAAGGACATTTTCTATTCACTTATTACTGTGTGTGTTATTGCACTTTGGTCCTGACGATGAACAAGTTAACAAAAAATAATAATAACACATTACATTAGCACTTCAAAATGGCCTCTCAAAAAGCTAGATGATGATTCCTAACAAACTGATACATGTTTTGTTCATATATTGAAAAGATAATGGGACCAAAGACTGCATCCTGGTGTACTCCACAAACAAACATTTTTTTCTAATGAAGACCTCTAAGACAGAGTGATTGATGATGTAAAAGGCACCCAAAGGGAGAACAAACGCTTTACTAAATCAGCTCCTTAAAGAAAGTTGTTTAGTGCTGTGTCAGTGCTGTGCAGCGCTTTAAAACAAGGTCATAAAACAGATCACAACCACTTAAAGTAGCCTATGTGTTTCTGTTTCCTCTGGCTCTTCTCGTGGAAAAAGTGATTTGGTCTGTTATAGTAGTCTTAAAATAAAGTGCCACAGAGCTACAAATGTTGAATGTCAGTTGCACATACACACAAGTTGTGACTAGTGCACTGGGTTAAAATGCTGCCTTGTAAAGAGAACTATTGCCGTTTAAGAGCCTGTTTATTGCTTGAATTTAAATTTTGATTTAGTGGTCTATAAATATTTTTTTTTAATGCCAAAAAACACAATTAATTTTACACAGTTGATGACACATACGCTACATTATGGGATCAGTGCCTTTAATGGACAGTAATCACAGTCTTATAATCACGTGTGTGTAGAATCAGGAAAGATGCTCTAACCGGGTTTATGCCTGTATCCGAGGATTAGGCATCTCTCAGCACCTTCACCCAACATCTCACCTCTGACTAATGAACACACACACACATAAAGACACAAAATGTGTTCTGATTGCACAAGTCCAGGTGTGTTACAAGTGTTGCAATCAGTATAAACTTATTCAGTAACAAGGGTCACTTGGACACAAGTATGATTGTGTACACACCTATAAAGAACTTTAAAAAATCACTATGCATAGGGTCCTTCTGTGTGTGCACGCGTGTACAAGCATGCATATGCAACAGGATCAGTAATGCAGCAGCAGTTTTATATTAAATATATATGTATTGTTTTATTAGTTATACATATTGTATTATATTATTTTACTGTTATTTTATTATTACTTTTAAATACTAGAATTCCACAAAATCTAGTCTGCAATTGGTTTTGGTGTGGAACCTTTCACTTTAGGGTCTCAGTACCCCACGTTCGTTTTTGGTTACCCACCATACCTTTATAAATGTGTTTTTCCCGCGTTGCCTCTCCCCTTTTGTACATGTATCCGATGGGAGAGGTAAGCAAGACTGTGCTGCTGTTGTCTGTGTGTCGACTTATGTACGTAATTTCATTTATAAGTTTACTTTCCCAGTTCTAATATGTTGTTCTGTCTGTAGCAGTACGAGTTGAGACTGACAGAGGATTTTGTGATTGTTTTATCGTCTGTCAAGTGTGTCAATAAACTCCAAAAAGAATGGTGTTCGGCTCAATTCAACACAACGCAGTGCAGACACCACCGGTTACACATAGATGCACATATTCTGACTTGACATGCAGGTTTTGCACATGCATTTGCAAATACATATGTGGCTGTCCAGCAGTGTACATCGCTTTGGATGAAAGCGTCTGCTAAATGAAATTGTAGAATTGTAGCAGTGCAGGGACATGTACTGATCAGTCACAACATTAAACTACTGGCAAGTTAAGTAAATAGCACGATCTCACTACAACGGCAAGAGCAAGATAAATTGGGTGGGTTATATTAGGCAGAACAGTCAATTCTTGAAGTTGATGTGTTGGAGGCAGAAAACATGGGCAACTACAAGGATCTGAATGACTCTGACAAGGACCAAATTGTGATGACTAGTTGATTAAATCAGAGCATTTCCAAAACAGCAGGTCTTGTGGGGTGTTCCTGGTATGCAGCAGTTTGTATCTGCCAAAAGCGTTCGAAGGAAGGACAACTGACAAGGTCATGGTTGCCAGTGGCTAACTGAGGTACATATCTGCTGCACCTGAGCAGAAGCTGCCTCACCTGTCGCTCACCAATCAACACTCCTCTTTATAAAACCCCAGCTCAAACCTCACTCTCTGCCAGATCGTCATCTTCGACAGATGCCCTGACTGGTTGCCTGTCTTGCTCTCAGCATCTTTCGCTTCCTGCCACACTGTTGAAAAAACTCCCGACTCAAAACCAGCCATCCAGTTTTTCCTGCATGCACTCTGTCCTGATCCGCCGGTTAAATTTGCCATGTGTTTTGTCAGTTCCATCTCCCTTTGGTCTGTCAGTCCTTGTATTTTCCTTATGTTAGCCCTCTTCATTTTTCTGACTGTGCCTTTCTCATTTTGTCTTATCACCTGCCCTGGTTCTCCAGTCCACCAGTCATTAATGTATTGTGTCATCCCATATGACTCAGCTCTGTGTTTTTATCTTTATGTCTTTAGTATCTGTTCGTTTTTGTGTCTTAGTTTTTAGTGTTCTAAGCTTGTCGTTTTCTTGGTGTGTAGTTTAGTTTGTAAGTCGCTCACTCTCCCTTGTTCACCCCCCTGGGTTGTTTGGTTATGTGTTCTTGATCCCTGCATAACTCATTTTATCTAGAATCCTGTTGTTCTCAGTGTCTGCACCTGAGTTCTCTGTAAAAGGTGGTCTGATCTGATTCATAATGCCATGTTTGCTGTTTGCCTGAGGAAGTGATGGCAACAGGATGCACTATGGGAAGAAGGCAAGCCAGCAGAAGCAGTCTGATGTTCTGAGCAATGTTCTGTTGGGAATTCTTGGATCCTGCATTGACGTGGATGTTGGTATGACATGCACCACCTACTTGAACGTTGTTGCAGACTTCATACAACCCTTCATGACAACAATATTTGCTGGTAGCAGTGGCCTCTGTCAGCAGGATAATAATCCCTGCCATGCTGTAAACATTGTTCAGAACGGTTTGAGGAAAATGACAAAGAGTTCAAGGTACTGACTTGGCTTCCACATTCTCCAGATTTCAGTCTGACTGATTGCGGCATGTGCGGGAAAACCAAGTCCGATCCATGGAGGCCCCACCTAGCAGCTTCCAGGACTTAAAGGATCTGCTGCTGCTGATGAACTGGTTCCTGATACCAGAAGACACCTTCAGACCTGGCCTCAACCAGTCACAGCTGTTTTATCAGTTTAAGGGAAACCTCCACAATACTAAGCAGGTGTAAATACAGCAAGACTAACGCAACTAGCTACTGCCTTTCATGTAGAATAAAGCTGGAATAAAACTTCTGACATTTGACGCCAACCAACAAAACAAGACCGGTTCAAGTTGAATTGTCAGAATACATGTTTTCCATTTCCTGTGGCAACCCTGCTTTGAGGAGGTCAGCCCTCGCTGTCTGGAAAAGTGCAACCGAGCCTGGAGCAAGTCCACCTACATGAAATTTGATATTTTTTAAAGTTTTACTCACAGTGTAAGTCAGTATTACTCTTCCTAAGTGTTTGAACTTTTATCTCCTGCTTTCTGTGGTCAAAAAAACATCAAGATCAGATAAAGTTTTTGTTTTTGTTGCTTTCTCATTTCCGTTCCCAAATGCACAAATGCTCAGATGTGTTTTTCAGGAGGAAAGAAAAATTACGAAACAAAACAAAACATACATGACCAAAGGGAGCCTTTGTCCCAGCAAAATGCATCATGTAATGGCTTGTAGCACTTGATAACTGGAACGTGGTTTTAGCTGGAGCATCTCCTACTCTTGCAGGGCCTTTATTGAAGACCTGTGGTGAGCAGTGTTGCATCTGAAACACTCAGTCGTCATAAACCTTGTTGCTTCCAGGACCCCATTCTGACAGGCTCAAAGAGGGGTCGCAACACAGGACAAGAATCTAACCAGTTCACCTGATTTGTGTCAGAGGAAGACGGTTACTGGAATAGCTCTCGGTTCAAGTCATGTGCATTACTGTCTTTATTTGAAGAGGCTGCAGGGAGCTTCAGATTCATGCTGGCACTCCAACAGAGAGACGCAATGAGAAACAGACTGCGAAGGGATGGGTGGTGGAGTGGAGGTAAAGAGTGTCTATAGAGAGACCATGTGAGGGAATTTAATTTCTGACACGTCTTTATGGTTGCAATATAATACTGAGAACAACCGATAAAAATACCTCACGCTAAACCGAGCACTAGTACCGCTACACCAGATGCAGATGAAACTGACTCACAGTTGAAAATTAAGTTCCAGTTTCATATAAAAAAAAAGGAAAAAATAGAAAAAGGTGAGTAGAGCAGCAGAGCAAAAGGCTTTTAAATCAAGGTCAGCTACACCGTAACTCATTTTGTTGGCTTGGTGGCCAGTTCGACTGCACTAGCTTGGAAGGTCCCCCAAAACCCAGAGTTCCAATTCATTTCCAATGGGTGGATCTGCATCCAAGGGGGACACATTCATGTCCCAGTCTCCCTTACAGGCTTGACTTCCTGCTGTCTAAGCAGAATGAATTGAGTGTGAAAAGACCATCTGGAAAAATGAGAGGTGATCCAGGAGGGGAAAAGAAAGGACAGAAGGGGAAAGATGCAAAGTGAAAGGGAGAACGGTGGGATATTTATCTTTTCCATCAGAAGCAAAGCACAGAGACAGCTTGTTCTGCATCTTAGGTTTTTTGGATTTAAGTGCTACTTTTAAAACTACTGCTTATAATGTTTGGCAAGATCATTTGACAGAAAGAACAGTGATATCTGGTAGAACTTTTGAATGGTTTTTCCCTAAGTACCAGTTTACTGTATTTATGGTCAAGAAAGTTTGTGATTCTCTGATATGTGGAGTTTCTTTTTTCTTTTCTTTTTTTTTTAAAGTAGTTTTTATGGCTTTTTTGCCTTTATTAGATAGTCGATACAGAGAGAGACAGGAAAGTCGGGTAGAAGAATGTGGGAAGGACTTGCCATGAGTGGGATTCAAACCCATGGCCGCTGCATTGGGGACTATAGCCCCTGTACATGGGTCACCAGCTCAACCAGGTGAGCTTAGTGGCAGCCCGATATGTGAAGTTTCTAAAGCCTCAGTACTCTGTTCTATCTTTTTTATCTTTTGGGCTGTGTCTCTTATAATTAATACAACTATATGTGTTTGTGAAACCTGTTGAACTTTGGTCATACAGAGAGTGAATTTGACCACTTTACATATTTCCCTGAATGTCTCATAGTGTTCTTTAGTGAAATCACAACAACACTGAGGTTATTATCATTTTCTATTATAAAGTTTACAGAATTTCATACATCTGGGTCATAATCTGTCCCGAGACCTTTCAGATATATTAGCCGAAAGTTGGCTTCCAGAAATGTTTTAAATTTGAGGAAACACCTTTAACGAACCACATCATGCTGAATCCTAGTTTTAAACATTTTGAAACATAAACACGTGTCCCCAGTGTTTTTAGAGACCAACAAAATATGAGAAAAGACCACCTCTTTGTTTTTTCCTTTCTCCATAGATCAGAAAGTGTCTCTGAATAAACTGTTTGCAGCCTGTTGTGATGTCACAACAAGTTAAGCACCGCCCCCAGCTGGCTCCTCCTCCTCCTCCATCAAGCTCCTCTCTGCCACTTAATGAACAGATGCAGAGATGCGTGCAGCTCAGTTGGATTTAAACACTGAAACAGCCTGTTGAACTGAAATAGAACGATAATCAGGAGTATCACAGGCACTTTAGAGTGAATTATGTATGCAGTATTTTAAGCTGAAATTTGAAATACACATTGTGAAACTTCTATTAACTTGTCAGAAAGGTGTAATATGAGAGCTTTAAGTCAATTAATTAGTCCTGTCATTTTCGATTAAAAAAAAACTGCCAAACTACACTACCTCTGTTTTAATAACTCAAACCAAAAACAAGCCACTGTGTTCTCTGTTCATTCCTTAGCTTCTGTATTTCTTTTCATCCTTTGAGAAAAGTTTAAATTGAACTCTTGTTTGCTTTAAAGACCAATCTGGCTCCACCATTGGGGAGTTGCTAATCCCATATATTCAAAACAGGCCACAAAGGCCATCAAACAAGGACTCCTGGTTGTGCACCAAAGTTCAAAACTCTTGGTGACCAAACTTTTGCTGTCTGGGTTGTAGGGTTGTAGAGCCGTCTACCTCTGGGAACAGAATAGCAAACTATGTTTAGTGTTTTGAACCTCCTCTCCTCTCTCTTTTTTGTAATTGTGCATCAAAATTAGCCAGCAGAAAACTGGGTTGACTTTACCCACTAAACCATGCAATACCATTTGGTTGCAAACTGTTACAGTCTCCTCTTGCTCTACTTACATGCCACCATACTTATTTTTTAATATATGTGTAGTTTTAAATGTCACATGCACACTGTTTTGTACAACTAACAATTAGTTTATGATAGTTTTCAGATAAAACTCGAACTTGTGCTAAATAACTCAACTACTGACTCAACAACAAATCACTCTGAAGTTTCCTGTTTGAGTGCCAATAGTGATGTTTGGTGTGTAGCAACTTGGGGTTGTCAGTCTGCAAAAGATGTGTTACGCAAGTGTCCTTTACAAAAAATGTCAGAAGTAATTAGCTGGCAGTAACATGTGACTGTAAAATGGAGGAAGAGAAAAGCAGCCAAAGGGGAAAGAAAGAAATTATGATATAAATGGGAACAGACAGAAAAAGTAACAGACCCTGGGTCAAATCATTTTTGAACATTTACTTTAACCTGCCTGGAGTACCAGCAGGTTAAACAGCACAAATAATGTTAAGTCAAGCTGCCAGCCACAGAAAAGTTCAACAAACTGACTTTCAAATACTTTCAAATGATTGTCTAATAGTTCTGGCACTCGCTGTATTGTTCTATGTGGCAAATCCCACCCATCTGGCACCGAAGCAGAACCAACACAAATCATAAAAATTATCGTCAAATATTACTTGGCTTTGGATTTCAGGCCCCTGGTGGGAAGAGAAGGAAGGAGAGATGGAAAAATAGAAGAGTTATCCTCTCCTCCATGAGTCTCTAGCTCCCCCAGTGGGGCGGCTGAGGCGTCTCACAGGCATTCTGCATCCGTTTGTCATGTTCTTATCTGACATCCATTAAAACATAATGGAGAGCAGATGCCCTGGAGATGGATAGCTCACCATAACACCCACCCACACACACGTACACTGAAGCACACACAGACATCTGCAGCATCTATAGAAGTAGGTCTAATTACATAACACTTGCCCCACTCTCTGTGGAACACTGGCAGCCATGCCAGGCTTTACTAAATCAAGAGATGCTTGGGAGATAAGTGACACCCACATGCAAAAATATACAAAACGACAGCCTGAATGTATGCTCTCTGTGAAAGTGAGCGCATACAGACACATTTTTGTGCAAAAACTGATTAAAAAATGATCACAAGCAGAAAAAGACGAATGCATGCACACAAACTCAATCAGTCACACATTCAGATGCAGTGATGTAACGATGGGGAAATGGAATAACAATTAGCGAAACGCCTTGGGAGAGCAACGCCTATAAACTGCTGAGGACGCAGAGTCATCGGCCAAGAATAGACCGTCAGAGAAAGGAAGGGAAGAGAGGAAGAGAGAGAAGTAGGGGAAAATGTGCAGTGTCACTGGGACCAAACCTCCATCGTGCCTCTTCACCTGCCAAGAAAAACAGCCATCACCAGCAACACAGAGAGAAAGAGGAAGAGAAAGAGAGAAACAGACAGGGAGTGATGGAAAGAGAAGAGAGGAAAAGGCCAGATGCAAAGAAACAGAAGGACAAAGAAAGAGGTACAGATGGAAAACAAAAGGAAGCAAGTGTCAAATGAATCTGTTGGAGGTCAAGGCTAGCGGGACGACATGACTGGAGAGCCTCGTGAAGGCGATGATGATGCTGCTGATTGGAGGTGAAGGGCCAACGCCTTGGAGACGGAGCCAAAGTGGCCGTGCGTTTACGTGGAAACGAACATTGTTATGAGTACAGTTTGTCCTCTGATGTCATCCTGCTGCTTCTCATGGCCGGGCCTTCAGCCATACCACTGGCCTGCTGGTAAAACACACAAACACACAGTGACACACTAACACAGAAACACACACAGATGCACGAAAGCGTGCAACACCAGAAAACACACACTTAACGGCAAATAAATTAATCACACATCAACGTACATTCTCAAAACACACACAAATACACACTTAACCCTGCAAAGGCGTGAAACAGAAACCTTATGAACACAGCACCTCAGTGTCTCTTGGACCTGCACCATGAATCCACACAGATGATGGTGATGATTACACGAGAGGCTCAATTTATGGAAATGCGGCGGGTAAGCTGCTGAAAGGTGCTGAGAACTTTGCCCCTCCTTCCAAACGGAGACTTCGGGGTCTGATCAGAGACTAAGCTGGCTGTCTCACTCCAAGCTCAGCCAACGATGACTGATTCTATCTCCTTCAGGGCTTGGCGAGCGCTGACGGATCCTGTCACCGTTGGCAAAGTGGGTCTCCACATGCACAGTCACTAGTCTCCACCCTACAGCCTTTCTAAGACAAAGACACTCAGGGAGCAGGACAGAGCCACACAGTCTACTGGATTTTGCATTAAAACAGGCCATCTAATGCAACAGACTGTTGTCCAGTGTTAAAGGAACATCTCACTGTATTGGCTGTCCACTGAACTTTTCCATAAGGTGATGAGACAATAGAGACCAAACCCATTCATGGTAATGTTCATTGTGTTGATATTTTAGCAAATAGAAGTGAATATGAGACACTTTTTCGGTAAATTAACAATATGAAGGTTACACATTCAGACATCCAGTCAAATCAGGTGGCTTACCAAAGGATGAACCTCTGTGCACATTTAATGATTAGCACACCTGACTATGTCATATAAGATTTACACTAAGGATACCTGCCTAATATGCTTTTGGCCCTCTGCATGCCACCAAAGCAGCTCCAGCCTTCCAAGGTATTGACTGTACAAGAACCCTGAAGGTGCCCTTTGGTATCTGGCACCAAGACTCGGCGCTGTTGACTTGTTCCAGCACATCCTACAACAACTGTTGCCAGGTTATGGTATTTTCCTCCTCAGAGGACTGTCAGTAGGTCTTCACTCTGCTGGAGGAAGCACATCACAAGCCTTGTCATTTCAGAGATGCTCTGATCCAGTCATCTGTTTATAAAAATGCAACCCTTGTCAAAGCCATCCCAGACCTTGACATGAGCAGTGGCATTCACGTCATCTTTGAATATTTATAATGTTTAGGCTCATCTATGTATTTCCATGCAGATGAAGTAAATGCAGCTCAAGGGCTCTGGTGCAGAACTAAACATGATGTTTAGTGCTTGAAGGGTTTTAAATGTGCCTCTTGTGACTGTTAAATCTCCATCAGACTCCCTGTCTTCCTTACTAAAGAAACAGAGTCCAAAGCTACTCATGGTTGGTTAGCTCTGATTACCAGCTCGACAACTCTGCCCAAGTTACGCTAAGCAGTGATTAATCAGTCTCTCCCCATGTTCAACATCTGGCTCAAGGCATAGGGGAGTTTTTTATAAGACATCTGCAAGACAGTCCGTACCAAAATATGTCATCAGAGAAAGCAAGTTCCATAAACGCTCAGTGAACCGTGTTTGGGAGACCTCTGGTTGTAAAACCATTTAACCTGGCTCGTAGCTGGTAACAATAACAAGATTTTATAGACACCAAAATTTCAGCCTAGCAGCATTTAGGAAGGTTTTGCGACAGTGCTGGCCTTCAAAATTGGACTAGCTTTGGACAGACTTCGACAAGCCATTCATCACAAACGTGGCATCCATCCCAGAACCAGACATTGCTGGTTTGGGGTCTCTGTTAGACAATTTTGCCATGTCGGGATTCTAGCATTAGGTTTAGTCAGTAACAAGTAGCGCAATCTGGCAGTTGAAGTGAGTAAATATTTGGTGTCGTAGTAAATGTAAAACTGCCAGACTCATCATATCAACAAACTAAATACAGTGTTAACGTCAGCAAGTTAAGAGACCTACAGATGTTTGCTTACAGAAGACAGGACTGTTTAGGACAAATACTATAGCATTTGTTTTCCTGAACTGTGAAGGACAGCAACATGTTGTAGGTTGGTAGAACTCCAGTGCAGACAAACCTCTCAAGTCCACATCTGAGCCAGCGAGCAGTTACGACTACAGAAAATATTAACAATACAGAACCAAAAACTAATTGCACCTACATAGTTCTCATAGCAAGGTAGCATAACACACTATCATTTACACTGCAATTAGGCATCATAATAATATGGGAGGGCTGCAAGGTGGTGCAGTTGGTTAGCACTGTTGCCTCGCAGCAAGAAGGTCGCCGGTTTGCGTCCCGGTGGGGGCACCGGGATCTTTCTGCGTGGAGTTTGCATGTTCTCCCCGTGCAGCGTGGGTTCTCTCCGGGTTCTCCGGCTTCCTCCCACACAGTCCAAAAACATGTTGAGGTTAATTGGTGATTCTAAATTGTCCGTAGGTGTGAATGTGAGTGTGCTTGGTTGTCTGTCTCTAAGTGCAGCCCTGTGATAGACTGGTGACCTGTCCAGGGTGTCCCCTGCCTTCACCCTGAGTCAGCTGGGATAGGCTCCCGCCCCCCGTGACCCTAGTGAGGATTAAGCGGTGTATAGATAATGGATGGATGGATAATATGGGACATACGAACAATAACAGTACCAGTATTACTATACTGTGTTACATAGGCTACAGATGCTGGGAGTATGCAGTAACGCTGGCTTAACTCAATCTTTGTCAGCAGGACAGACAGCCAGCCCAAATATTCTTCTTGTGACACATGACTATGATGTCTACTTGCCTACAACAGGCCCCTCTCACAAAAACTGTGTCCTTTAATAAAGCAGAGAGGAAATCCCAGTTGCTGAGGAAGGCCAGCCAGAATATACAAACTCTTCTGTAGGTGAGGCCAAACAAGACTCTGCCTGCTTTTGGCTTGTATTATTAATACATGACTGGATTTGTTCTCCTTTAATTAGGCTTTTTGATTCATAAACAATCAAAGCAGGTTTGTTTTGGCTAAATGTGACACCACTGGCTCCAAGTCATTTCATGACTAATGAGATGAGCGGTGATCTTGCGAAAATTATTCATAGATTGTGAAATTTGAGTGTCCTTTGTTTCGTTAGGC
The DNA here is from genome assembly GCF_000690725.1 of Stegastes partitus. Lineage (NCBI taxonomy): Eukaryota > Metazoa > Chordata > Actinopteri > Pomacentridae > Stegastes > Stegastes partitus. Next base: position 487,558 of record NW_007577806.1, on the reverse strand, counting down.
TCTTTTAACGTTGATATAGATATTCTGAAGAAGGACCAGGAGACAATCACATCTGAGAGAGTTGGAATGTGTTGGACATTAGATTGATTATCAAAGGGGGGCCTGACAAAGCCGCTCAATACGAGTCCAGTGTCACGTACAGCAGTAACCTGAGGGCAGCAGTTAGAGGATGAAACGTTCACAAAAAAAAACACAAATGCATATCTTAAAGTTAGAGCTTAGATGGACCTCTACACTGTTGTTTTCTCTAGAATGGATCTTGTGACGACCCGAGTCTCAGAATCAATGCAGGTGGACCCAAACGAAAAAGGGAGGCGGGAGGAAATGTTAAAGGAAAAGATTTATTTGACAAGGGAGGGGAAGTGAGGGGGTCCTGGTGGAGGAATCCAGTGGGGGTGTCGTGGTGGAGATCCCGGGTGGTAGGTGGGGGTGCTGTGCTCCAGGAGCGGTGCTTGTGCGAATCCGTTTCCCGTGAAGATCTTCCCTGTGCAGGTGCTCAAACGGAGATCCGTCGGGTGAAGGTGCTCGTGTCCATGTATTCCCGTGAAGTGTGCTCGGAGGAGAAGAAGCGGCGGCGTGTGGGGAGAAGCACTGGAGCTGGAGCCGAGACAAGACGCTGGAGAAGCAGAGGAGAAAAACCATGACTAGAGACACTCAAAAACAGTAGACTTAGCTTGAAGTTGCTCGAGAGGTTGCTGCTAAGCGGCCTGATTGTACCACAGTGAGGAATCACAATCATCTGGCGCTGAAGGTCTGTGAGCTGCCCGTATTTATACGGCTGGCTGCTGATGAGAAGATGCGCCGCAGCTGTCAGCGCTTGATTGTCTCGTTCAGGTCGGCTCCGCCCAGCCTGCAGGGAGAACAGGAAAAACACGGCCACCACACACCAAGGCACAGAAAACAAGCAAAACACAACAAACAGGCCATCCTAACAGATCTATGAAGTCCTTGCTTCTATCTCCACCCGTTTCTACTGTTTTCTGAAGCTCAAGCACACCAGCTCACCACAGCTTTGCTCAAACACTGTAAAGCTACTCTACAAGTTGTAATATTGGAGTAATTCCGCCATATATGTCCAAGCTGGAAATCAATTCGAAAGAGGACTAATGATATGAAAAGTCCCTGCAAGTTGACTCGACTGGTTTCATTATATTTATCATGTGAGATCATGTGAGACTGTCGCTGGTATCGTGTCATGGCTGATAAGCTCAGCCATGGCTTTAACTGCTTGTTTTACTCATGATGTACCTTCCAGCATATCAAAACACAATTTTAGCAACGTAAGGAACAAGGGAGGATCCTAAAGGAATGTCTGTCTGTAAGTGGTGGTCTCCATCCCCATTAGGATGCCCTTAAGCAAGGCACATTACAGCTCTTTAATTGAAACTGAATACAAGTCAGAATTGCCACTAAAAGGTTAAATTAGATTAACCAGCGTTTCATGTTTAAACTCTGTGTACCATGTTTATATCAGCAAAGGCACTGACAGATATTTAAGTGTTCCTGCGGGCCTGATTGTGTGGGTACGTCCTTTGGGAAACCCAGATAATATGAGTCCTCTCATAAATTCGCGGCTTTCCGGACTCAATGTTCTCTGGGCAGCTATGATTGACTGCCGCTCCAAGGGTCATTATTTTCTGGGTGAGTGGCTACGTCTTAGGGGAGACAGAAAGTAACTCATGCCTTTGGGACCGGAGCTATAAATCTGCATGTGTTTGTGAGTGGATTCAATATGTGTGCATGTCGGCGTTTGGCCTCGAGGCTCACTTAGCTCTGACGTGGAGCTCGCTCTCGCCTGCCCATCAATCAGCTTTCACTTTATAACAGTAGGGACTCGCTGTCCAAAGAGAATCTGGGAGTCAAGCACCTCCGACCTTAAAAGAGCAGCGATTTGTGGATCCTGAAGTTCAGCTTCTGAACTCTGCAGCCACGTGAGATGTGTTGTTTACCGCTGTGCCTATTATACAGAAGGACAAAGACGTAGTGGCAGGTGTCAATTAAATACGTGAGGGTCAAAACAATTTTCTTTTATGGCTATTCTTATTCTTCTTTGATGTATTTTTTTTTTTAAAAAGCAGGTGTCCCATTGTTCATTAAATGTGACGTAATATAGCTTATTAAATATTATGTAATCTAGCTGCAGGTGTGGTTGTTCTTTTATTCTCTTTTCATGTGTAAAAGAATATAGGCCTGCAATCAGGTGGGAGGCAACTCACATTCATTCCTGTTTTGACAATTTGTTTTTGAAGACAGTTTTTACAGGCAGTAGTTCTTATCTCTAGTTGTTGATGTGTGAAGTTTGACCTGTTACTGAGTGTGAATGTTTGTAGTTCTCCTTCAGCAGTGCATCACAGGAAAAATGACTCAAATGTGGCTAATATTCAGCTCAACAATGTACCTGGATAGTTTGTTTGCATTCATCCAGATGTTTTCCCCCTTTCTCTTTCTGGGTGAGTTTGTTTCTTCTCCTGCTACCTAGCTTTCCATATCTTTTTGTCCGTTAGAGAGTTTGCTCGGCCTTGCTACCATATTAAAAAGGTTTCTAACAGTTAATTTACCGCATGTAGTTTGAGCAAAGCTGTGTGCGTTCACCTCTGTTTTACACTTGCTCATCTTCTGCGTGTACAACTGTCACATCACGTGAACTCATAACTGACTTTACTGGTTACCAACTGAGACATGAACAGGCCTGCGGTTGGCGCAATGAGGATGACTCACGTACCCATAATAACACACCCTCAGCTGTGATTTGCCTAAATCAATCAAACCTCAACAACAACAGTGGGTCTTCTTTGACCTTATAAAATGTAGATTTGAAGTGAAGCGAGTCGTGTTTGCAGTTTAACTTGTCTGCACGGAGACTGAAGACTTTCATTTCAATGACAGAAACATATGTTGCTTTTCTTATGTGCTTTTTGTTTGCTACTGTTTGCTGCTTTTGTATATAAGCACTTAAAAATCACGAGGGAATCTATTTAGACCACAGTGTTTGTAAGAAAGTCTCTTAAATGTGATGTCTTTCAAAATCAGGGGCATCACTCATTTAATGTTTTGACAAAGGAGGGTTTTACAGTCTGATGGCGTTACTATGAAATGGTTAAATTCTTTATTCAAATGTATTTGCAATATAAATAATATCTACAGATGAGCCGATGTCTTTGCTCTGTGATTTAAAATTTCTGTTTTTGATCTGGATGTAAAAGACAAAGCCCTAAAGTTATTCCATTAATTATCATATTGAGCTAGAAAGTGTTAACAGACAGACAACATGCTTCATCATGCTTTATGAGAAATAAAGACAAAAATCTTTTCTCAGATGAAAAAAGGAGGCATTTGGAGCACTGCTCAGAAAAAAATAAACCTTCTTTTTCACAATGGATCATATTATATCACATCAGGAAGTCATCCGTACCTCAGCACTCATAGTGTAGGTGTAAGTCTGGCCAGCTGTGTCTTAGAAAGTTTGTGTTTTTTTGCTAGTTATTTTGTTTTTCGCGTTTTTAATCATAGTGAAGTGATGTGTAAAGTGATGAACTCCAGCCTGAGTCCCCACTGGTCCTAACAGGATGCTAGCGCTTGTTCCCTGGCCAGTCATGTGCAGGTGAAGAGTCGGGCCGTCCCTGTTCCACCTGCAATCTAAAACACGCTGATGTGCAGCACACATTTTAGAAATGAGATTCATGTTCCTAAAAAGACAATGGAGTTCCACATTTGCTCTCTAAGCCAGGGGGATGAGACTGAGCTGCTGTGGTACCTGCAGTGTGCACAGCTACTTCAGCTTCACCAGCAGCTTCAGTTTGTGGTTCACAGGAAGTGATGCTTACAGATCCGTCAGAGACTCAACTTGACTCAAATGTAAACTCTGCACTGTCAGTCTTCTTTTATGTTTGCAAACTTTTTCATGACTAAACCCTCTTTCACCGTTCCATCTCCTGTTTTGTACAACTCATTTCAGTGCTGCAGTGCTATTTTAAAAAACAAACACACATTAACTTAGTTGCTATTAAATTAAAAGCAGGGGACCACGAACGAACACACAAACAATAGCTGCTTGTTGGGTGACCACTGATCCTAAAGTCAGTTTGAAACAGGAATTCTGACTCTGATACTGATCTCATATTGTTGTCTGAGATGGGTTATTTATATCTCACGCTATGATTAGCACCACAGTTAGCATGACATCCACAAACTGCTGTTACTACTAACATCCTCTCGGTGAAATAGACTAAAAAGAGGGTCTTTCTATGTGCTTGATGAGATGCATCTATTCAAATGTTACATAGTTCTTATTAAAATCTCCTCTCTCAGTGGTTGCGTTGTTCATTTGTCTACAAGAAAAAAACTAAAATCCTCATCTGACAGAAACCTGGGTGGTCACTTTGTTGGTTAGTCATATTATATTGTTTATTTATAGCTGCGTAACAACAACGCGACCCGAGGAAATGTCGGCTCAGTCTGTGGTCTTGTATTCCAGCCTCCGCTCTGCTTCTCATTGATACTATCACATCATTATTTCTCCAAATAGCAGGAAGAGCCGAAATCATTGTGACGTCGGCAGAAAGCAAGGACACGCTCTTGAATGGCTCGATGAAAGCCGACAACAACAACATCTCAGCGTGAATGTGGGAGACTCGGGATCGAGGAAAAAGCATTGTGACAGACGCTGCGTTCTTGTTGTTATTGTTATGATACAGCAAGACAAAAGTGAAACATATTTCTCTTTGCAATGGAAAAACCGCTTGGCTCAGTGCGCTCCAGCTGCTTCGGTTTCCTCCCTCACCCGTCTCCCCCAGCAAGACGTCTTTCATGCCATTGTGGATGTGGCATGTTGGAAACACAATGAGCCCAAACTACACTTCCCCTGGCACCAGTGCTGCATTGTGGGACCTGCTGGGAGGAGATGCGGGGTCAGGGGAAACTCAACTGGGGCCTAAGAGTTTACAGTTGAGAAAGCAAAGACAAAGGGCAGCCATGTAGATATATATTGACCTTTTGGCTGCTTCAACCTCTTGTCATGCTTTCTACCTTTACAAAGTTAATTCATTCCATTTTACAGTCTGTTGGAAGCCAAGTATGTGGAGATTAAATGGGTGGAAATCTAATCCATGTTTGAAATTGTTTCACCAGCAAAGGTGGAAAAGCATCGGGGATGGTAAGGATTCAGTAAATATTGGCAAACAGGTACTAAATATATGACCCAATAATGTCAATGACAGGGATGTCCAGTGTCACCACAGTCAGATAGTGTACTGTGGTTGTGCAGCATTGGAGTGTGTGACTATGGTACCTCTGTCTGTTTAAAAGTGGAAGAAAAAAGACGTGTCTTATTTGTTAGCAGTGGCCACTCATGGTATTGCCTGCAAACATATTCCCCTGGAGGCCACCATTACAAAGACAACCTCTGTGAAATGTTTTAACAGGACGCCTCCAGTTTTTCCTCTTTCTGTTATAAATTTTAATCCATTTAGGTTTTTAAATTTCTTAAACATACCTTGAGTCTGGGAAAGCGAGTTTTATCTGCGCAACATCATCTTAATGTAAAGGATGTGGGTGTAATGGCCTCATTGTGTTGACGCAGTGGCAGTCCTTGAAGCTCGCTAACTGAGCCCGGTGCTGTAATACTGGAGCAACTCAGCCGTATGTGTTGGAACTTTGGAGAGCCCCACCCTGCAAATTGACAGAATTGTTTCTTTAGGTTTGTTGCATATGGAACACCAGCAGCCTGGAGAGAAGGTTCTTTAAGAGACAGTATGGAGATGGAAAAGCACAGCCAGAGCACTGACTGCTTATTTTACTAATGATCAGAATCAGAATCAGAATCAGAATCAGCTTTAATGGGCAAGTACATACACAACATACAAGGAATTTGGTTTCGGCTGTTGGTGTCGCCATAGGAGTTTGCACGAATAATAAAAATAGGAAAATTAAAAAATAAAATAAAGTAAAATAAAGAAAGAAAAGAATAAAATACAATAAATATTAATAAAGATAATAAGAAAAATATATTCAAGAATGTACACATCTAGTAGAAAAAGGTATATGTACATGAGTGCAAAATGGAAGTGCAAATAGCAGTTGTGGCTTGGAGTGGCTCAGCTGTTCAGTAGGGTTATGGCAGTGGGATAAAAACTGTTTTTGTGGTCCAGCATATCAAACACACCATGTGGACATGTTGGGTGCTGTAACTGGACAGCCCATGGCCCAGAGACATTTGCATTCCCTACCCTCAACTCCACCCATGCTCCACCTTATTGATCATTTTTCAATTAGCCTAAACCAGACGTGTTGACATTTATGTCTAATCACTGAAGCCTGGAAGTTTGGAGGCAGTATTTGCTACATTTAATAAACGATATTCGTTGTTTAAAGACAGTCAGAAAAAAATAGCTGAAAGTCTGTTCATCTAATTCATTGTTCAAGTACCTATTTACAATGATATTTTAGAAGAGACCCTTAAAACAGATGAGTATGGTGTATATTCACAGGTAAACCCAGGAAACAAAGAAACTGCTGGGTCTTTAAAAGATTGCCATAATAGTTACAGTTCTATAATCAGTGGCTCATTTTTCACCTAGAACCCTGGCGTCAAGAGGGTTAGTGGTCAGTGTTTTGGTTTAATTAAAGAAACACCCTCCAGCCCATCAGCAACACCCATTTACAGTACATCACAAACTCACCCCAAGGGGCTCTATAGGTAGCAATTACACATCCCGCCCACCTGAACCACACACACACACACATGCGCACACACACACATCTCTAAACCTTTTTCTCCTGACCATGACCCCACTATCCTCCTCCTGTATCTCTACAGCTTCCTCCTCCTCCTCTCAGAGCTCTCAGATCAGATTACAGGCCCATCTGATAGTGGTAAACACTGTGGTTAAATGCTGGACTGGGCTTGTGAGTTTGTGTGTATGTGTGTGTGTTGTTGTTAGGTGGTGAGAAGGCAGGAGTTGTAAGTGTATAACAAGAGCTGCCGCCATCCAGCTCCTCTGCTTTACAGACTACGACACGCGCTCATAACCCTGTTTGCGTTTCAAAGTAGATTATAGGCTGTTTTGTTTTCCTCCTCTCCTAAATTCAATTCGCAGCTGTGCACGTGGTCTGCGCTATGTGTTTAACTCCATCATCTGTTAGGTCATGGTCTGTTCAGCCGTGACTTCCATACCGTTCTGCCCCTGCAATCGAGCCAGCCAATTACAGTAATACTATTGATCCAAAACACACCTAACCCCAGCATTACATGTTATCTCCCAGATCGACCACAAAACAGCAAGGCAGCCTTCTCGATGTACACATCCGCGCCGGGAATGGCCTCTCCGAGCAGCGCTTGATAGTTATTAAAGACGACGTCTCCCCCTCCCATCCAAATCAGGCCTCCTTCTGAAGCTCCTTTCCTCACAGCTTTTTCGAATGCTGCTGTGGTTATGTACAGCTGTCTAGCTCACAGAAGAGCTGGATTTATGTTTGTGCGCTAACCTTGTTCGATTCAAGCAGTCTTGAGTAGCGTGTAAAAGAGCTGGAATTCGAGCCGGGAGCTTTTCTGCGACATCTTTGTTCTGACTTCCTCCTGATTGTTTAATGGTGTAATTGCAAAAGTCTATATGAGCTCACCATGTATGGGCTTAATTTGCAATATGAAAGGCTAATGCCAGATGCACTGTTATTTTAGTTCAGGTGATGACAGCCAATATTTATCTAATATTCTGTATCCTTCAGCATTTTCCTGCAAGTGAAGCTGAAAGGTTTTCCACATTCATCTGTGCTAGTGAGAGGTGAAGCATTTTAACGAGAGAAATGTCCTCACTGAAAACCATAAGTGATAGAAGGAATAATGAAGAAAAATGTGCAAAGAGGAATTCTGCACAAAATTAAAGTTTTTCCACAAGCCTGTTGTTTGTCTTCTATATCAATACAAGTGACTTTTTCCAACAAAACACAATAAAACATTATAAAAGGACTCAAAATTAGCTCTAATAACTGCTTGGATTTTAAAGTTTAGTTTAGCGTTCTGTGCCTGTGACCATAAAGGCAAACATGTGTTGATACCACCACTACTGTGGTAGGTGCTCCTGCTCATATGCATTGCTGCTGATTGCATTAGCATTAGTAATAGATTGAAGCCTTGATTAAAATGCTGTGCAAACGTGCACATGAACCGCTGCAGAGACGATGGATTTGGAGTTGCTGTTATTATACTACTTAGTTTCTTTGGAGTCCACTCAGAGGACTCTGTTCCATACATGGGTCAGCATCTTGTGTTCTGCCCCCTCAAATGTTGGGCTGCACATGGATGTCTGTCGGGGGTCTTGGGGAGACGACAACATTTATGTCATGTCGATCCTAGTGGACCCTTGCAAAAAATATAACATTGGCCTTAGTCCTTTGCTGTGACCTTACACAGGACATAGATCTGCCAATAACTGTACTGTATTTAAAGTTTTAAAGTCCTGAGTGGGTCCTTAATTAAACCCCTAAAAAGCCCCACCCTGCAAGCTGACAGGTTGGGTTCCTCAGTTTGTTATCTATGAAACCCTGCAAGTCTGAGTCCTGTCATCGCCAGACTGCAGGTTCAGAGTGTTACAGCTCCAACATGCTGTTATGACATGTCCTCCAGCATATAAAAAACATGTGGACATGGTAACAAGGAAACGATCTCAGTTTTCACCTGGCAGTGTCTATAAGAAGATATTGACCACAGTTAGCAGCAGGGCTACAGCTATGTGCTGACACATCCTCACAGAACACACACAGCTGGAGGCTGTAAAAGTTAAGCTTCACAAAACTAAGTGAGTCAGTAGCTTCTCATGGAAGTAGCTCTGACTACCAGCTCTGTGTCACTGTCCGTCTTATGAGTGGCCTTTGTTAGCTTAGCTACTTAAGCTACGACTGCTTAGCTTAAGCAAACTAGTCCGAATAAAAAGAGTCTACAGCCATGCTGGTGCTTTACTAAGATTGTGTTTGAACTCAGTGGTGCTATGAGCTAAATGCTAGCATGTGCAGAATGTTAATGCTAACAAGCCAACCGGGTTGAACATGCTGGTGTTTTCAAGTATAATGTTATTATGTTCCTTAGGCCAAATTATGCAATTTAGCATGCTAATATTGACTAATAAGTACTAATAGGCATCATGTACAGCTGAGGATGGTTTAAGTGTCATTCATTTTGCAGGTAATTGGTAAATAAACCAAATAATTGGTAGAAGAAAAAAAAAGACAGAGAGAGAGAGCGCAACCTCATGACTTTAAATCAGTAGTCTGAGAATCACAGATGTGGGTAAAATCCTCGAATGACCATTAAAGGCTGTGCTAAATTTTATGAGAATCCAGGAAACGAACATCCATAGAGAATTCTGTTACCAACCAGATGTCATTGGTTTGCCCTTAGACACATAAAATGTAAGGTGAGTTTAACTGTTAAATTAGACGACCTTTAAAACAAAAACAGGCTAATTTTTTTCCTTAAATATGTATGTCTTTACAGACAACCAAAACATTCAAAGTCTGTTTTATATATTTAGATAGAAAATTCTGAGTCATCCTTTACTGGGAATTTCCCATGTTTGGAAAACTGCTGGATATGAAGTGAGTGAAATATTAGGGTATTTTGCTGCATATTAAAAGACGGTCCAACAGGAGCAGCAACTCGCTCTATAAACAGATAAACACTGGCAGTGTTCTTGTGCTGAGAGCTGACAGATGAGCCACATACCAGTGTGACAGGCCTGTTTCCATAAAACAGTAAAGGAGTCCTGTGATTACCTGCTGCAGACGGGTGGGACTCTCATCTGCTCCTACAAGGGCGCTGAGAGATGGACAGATTGGAAGATGGGGGGCCAGATTCCTCAAACACAATCACACACAATCACGCACCTGAGATCAGATCATCACCTGCAGAGATGTACAGTCACACACAGATTAGACCCCCTCCCTCACACACACACACACACACACACACACACACACTGCACAAACAGACACAGTCCACATGTACAAACCACTGAAATGAGTGTAAATTGCAGCAACATAAATGCAGAAACCTCAAGGATTAAACCCAATAGGCTGCAACAACAGGTACCGAGATTCAAACCAGAGCTGCGGTGTTTGCAAATTATTTTGCGGGGTTTAGTTTATTGCACTTGGATAATACAGGTCATGTCAGGTAAACGGTGACATCACACAAACGTGTATGACTATTCAGGGATTATCCAGGCTTTCCTGGTAGTAACTTCAAAGCAACTATATTTTTATGCCAGGTTTATTTCAGATGTTGCAATCCAGGAGGCCTCTGCATCTGCTGCTACTGGCTGAGGGGGACGTACGATAAAAACAGAAACTTAAAAAAAAAGAGGTACACAATGTGCTTTTCAAGCTGATCAAGCACACATAAACACACACACGCCAGCACATGGAGTCAGGAGGCAGGCATCCCCTTGTAGGCATTTCTGTGGGCAGCTGGGGCTCTTAAGTGGTCAAGGCAGACGCAGACACAGTCAGAATGAGAGCGGCATGGAAATCTAAGGCCCTCATTAGCACAGATGATTCAGCCCCTTTTCACACGACCATGCCGTGTGTGTGTGTGTGTGTGTGTGTGTGGAGAATGAGAGTAGGCGTAAGGGCATCTTCTACTAAAGTATTGCTTGGAAAGGTTGCGACCCCCAGATTTTCAAACAGGCCTTGCACTTAATATGTTTCCTAACTACGTGCCAGGGGCTAACGGTATTATTACACTCGCTGCTGCTGCTGCTGCCGTCATGTTTTCCTCATCTGGGCAGCTCTCGTATAATCACTTGAACATAAACAGCTTTAAATACAGGTTGAGATTTTTATGCAGAAGCTCCTGAGGTCAGAGGTCAGGTAGGAAGTCTGCAGGTGAGCACAGGTGTGTGATCACAGAGGTGTGTTTTACTGGCGGAAGGGGTCAAAGGTCAACGCTACAACTGCAATAACAAAGAGGAAATTAGCTGCTGTCATTATGAGGCTGAATACTTTTACCTTTATACCATCACGATCGAACCAATCAATTATTTTGCTCTTTAGGGGATTTTAAGGGGATTTTTAAAGGGATTTTAAGGGCTTTAAGGATAGTTTGATTGAGTAATGGGCTGCAAGATTTTAATGTATTTATTGGGTAAAATCATGTTAAATATACAATATGAAAGCCAAACCTTAAGCTTTAAAAGGGCCTTAAATTACAGGTATATGCCTTAATTCGATTTGCTTTGAGGGCTAAATTAGGGCTTAATTAAGGGTGCACCTCCTAATACCAAAATAGCACTAATCACATGGGAAAGCTTTAAAGCTATTAAAGCTTTGTATCATAATTAAGGGATTTTGAAGCGAGGGTGTTTTCAAGGGTTTGGCTTCATCCTTCTAAGTACCTCTATCTAATACAGTAACATCTTGAATTGATCATTAATTGAATAATCAGAAGTTTAGAGACACTGTATAAATTAGGAGAGATGTGCTTCAGTCGAAACTTGTTGAGGTTAAAGTAGCACAATGTCATTTTAAAGCGCCAACCTTCTTTTTTTCTTAGTGCACTTGGAAGCAGTGTAAGAGGCTGTAAAACAACACTGACACATAGTACCCGCATACAATTTCCAAGTGACACAGAGCAACATTAGCTTTATTAGGAGTTGTGTTTCTGGCCATCTGGTGATTGTAAGTCACTTTACGCTTTGTTCTGCATCTTGAGACAAATATCTGATTCTTTAGTTGTTAAATGTTCCACTGTGTTCACTACCAATCGTCGCGAACTTTGTCTGTGTCCTCTGGTGCCAGGAAGACAGTGTGAATTTGGTGTATCTGAGTTTTCCGCTGACTGTTGCTTCTGGAAACAAGGTTGATGATAGCTGTGAGAATAAACCAAAACAGTGAAATTGCAGGGCTGGAAAACCAAAACACTGAGATGAAAGAAGTTTAAAAGCTCCATAGATCTGTGGAATGAGTTTATACCTCTGTGTTTTTGTCACTGTAGCAACACCTCTCACACTACACATGATCATTTGAGTCACTGTTAGCATATTCGCTGGGCAGCTTCAAGGTGTTCGAAGGGGTTTGTTAGGTTTAGGTTCACCCTTTACGTTAAGGAATGTCTTGGTGCATCGTCCCAATAATCTGAACAGACATCTTGGAATGGCAAAACTAATCTAATGACAACAGTATTGATTGCGTAACACATCCTTCATCAACATATGAGCTTTGCCAGTTTTTCCATCTTTTTCTTTTCTTTCTGACGTCATTAAGCCTTGCCTTCCGTGTTGGCTTTAAAATTGAGGCTGAAAGTTCCAGTCTTGACCTGGAAACAGCCACTAATTGGACCAAGCTCCGCATTGTTCGGTAAGCTGCTTTGTCCGCCTTCAAACTCAGTCTTTGGGTCTCTTCAGGTATATTTAAGAGATCATTGTTTCATGGTGCTTGGAAAACACCAGAGCTGCAATAAAATTAGACTCTGTTGTCAAAATACTGTATCGTTGTTATCATGCATGGATAATTACACGGATGGATGGAAATGTGTTCTCTTAAAGCTGCTGATGTATGTTCAGATGATCCGTCTTGCCTCACCCCTGCAGGTGTGGACAGAAGCTCGACTTATTAAACTAACGCCTTTAATTAATGCAGCCCGAGCGGTGATGAAAAATAGGCCCCACTGCCTCAGGTAACCTGAAGCCACGCACACACCCTGCCGGCGTCCCTGACCACCTGTAGCATTGTGGGATGCTGGAACAACCCCCCCTGCCCCCCAATCCTCACCACATCTCTTGTTGTCCTCCACCCAACCCCATTAAAAAACTCAAGCTCCAGGAGGAAACACCCACTTCCTCCACATTCCTGAAGGATTTTCCATACGGAGAATAGTAAACAAACCTGCGAACAAAGAGCGAGGTTGGAGGAGGGAGGGGCACGCAGACAAGTTAATGTTATTTCCTTAGTGTAGTAAATCAAACTACAGGGCGAGGAGGTGGAGGAGCCGCTTTCTTTTGTGACTTGGTGGAGGTGTTTACCATCAGCAGAAATGGCGGCGGGACTGGTACGGAGAACAAAAGCCTGGGCAAAGGCCTGCATCACCCTCTTCATCCTCCCACTTACCGTTCCCAGCTGCCTGACACACAGATAAACCCACACCGCCTGGCACCGCACGGGGAGGAGAGCGGAGTTGGCAGCGGGAGGAAGGCTTCCTTATCAGCTTTCAGCATGGGAACCTCTGTGTTGTTCAGCGACTCGTGTCAAAACCTCGGCCTGAACTTGACGCAGAGGGAGCGCTTTTGTGCGAGTGTGTGTGAAAGGAGGGGAGAGAAAGCGGCGAAGCTGGAGAGACGGGAAGAGAAACAGTTTGTCGTTAACTGACAAGTACAAACAGCCAGTCAGACAGTTAGCCCAAAGAAACAGACAGCTAAACACAAAGATGGATGTTTGGCTTATTCCCAGTGCCAGACAGGTAAAGCTCCTGATTTGCCAACTGTTATGTGTCTGTGTGAGACGCCAAGCACCCATTGGCGACATTTAACATTTTCCCCCGACAGAGCAGGTGAGTCTTTGAATTTTCCAGTGCTGAGGGGTCACGCTGGCATACAGCTGTTGACTTTTTAAAAGCGCTGATTTGTACAGTTGTCAAACGTTTCCTGCTGGCACACTGGCACACACACACAAAACCTTGGCCCACATAAACCTCCCGCCTCTAAAAAAAAAAAAGTCAGTTTCCTTCTTTAAAGGTCACTCCACTCAGTGCTGACAGTTTCAGAGGGCATGTAAATTCATCATTCCACCTAGCATCCAGAGACAATAAACCCCCAGCTTCAACCTTAGACCTCCAAGCTGCAGAAAATATCGGTTATGCTCATATATCACAGGAGGCCTGTTAAAACTATGTTGGAGTGTCATGGAGGCCAGCGCAAGATGTGTGAATGACTCATCCTCTATCCTGCTATCTAGCAAGGGCCCACTAAATGTGAGTCCTGACCTGCTGCTTGTTCTGACGACGTCCTTTGTTTTTTTTTTTTTCTTTGCTCAATCCCTCTGGCAGAGGCCGGCCTGTAGTTGCAGATCCTGCCCCGGCTTGCACACAGGAATGTACTATTGAGAAAGCGCTGCACCGCAAACCCTTCCAGCCATTCCAACCCGTAATCAGATCCAGCCTGTCATCCCCCATCCCGTCTCCAATCTCATTCTCTCTGACTCGCTTTTTCGCTCTTCAATCCCCTCTCTCTCTCCAAATGACATGCACACACGCAGAACACAAACACCCACATACAGAACAAGCAGTCAGACACCCACACAGAATCACAGACATCAATTTGTAGACATGTAAGCTTGTGCAAACACGCTTCTCAAGTCACTGGTAAATGCAGCTCTGCTGGGGGAAAAGCACGCTGGTTGCACTACAATACTCAGAGATGACAAAAAGAACCAACTGATATCATAATTAAATCAAACAATTCCATATATTCATAGCATATCTGTCATATTTGCTTGTAATGGAGAAATGGATACTCTACAGGGCTGGTTACGCCAGAAAGTGCCATGACGAAATAGGTAAGGAAGCTGGAAACGTGCTAGAGCTCGTCAGATTCATCTATTTTCTCTGTGAACCCTTTTGTTCTCAAGAGTATACAAAATTTAAATCAATACAGAATAATTTAGCTACTAGCTAGACACACATTAGCTTCTAGGGATTTCTGGTTTCTTGATATGGTGTTGGTTATGTCACTGTTGTTAATCATTCCATTACAGTCACTTTTTTTTTTCACTTTTTTAATTGGATGTGTGGTGGATTTAACTGGAGAACTAGAGGATGCTACTCCCAGTGATATGATAGGGACCTGTCGATCCCAAAGTAGCCCCACCCTCAAACATACCCTGCTTAAACGTGTATTTTACTTTAAATGAGACCATAATTTACAAACTATCATACTTAATTTGAAAAGGTCTTGAAACAAATAATTAAGGACATAAAGGGAGTAAAGGAATGTTTACTGAGGTAACAAATCAAGTGAGAAATAGGCTTATTTTCTATGAAATATGATATCTTTTTGGCTCGAGGCGCCGCCTACTGCTGGCCAATTAGAAAGAATGCATGTATAAGGCACTTCTGCTTTGGTTTGACTTTTCAGGCACAGAGGCTACATCCACTATATACACTATATACGGTGTATGAATGGGAAGAGAGACTCCAAAAGTTGACGAGCTTGCAAACTGTCAGTTAGCAAGCCAATCAGCTAGAAAGCTCATTAGCTTGGTTATGACATGTTCACAGCCTGGTACACGAAACAATTCTGGGCTGTATAGCGAATTTCCTCTATCATCAGCCATACAGGCTGTGAATTTTTATATAATTCTGCTGTTTAAATTGTATAAAGGCTTAAAGTTATATATAATTAAGGGTGTGGCCACCTTGAGTGATAGTTGGGTGCATCAAAGGATAATCAATGGTCCGCAGACATTTGCATGATGGCTCAGCTAAGCTCGACTTACACTCCAACTCTCTGCTCATCTTTAGATTAGTCGGGAGTTAGAAGGAGTCAGGAACCGCCAAGATGGTGATGATGAGAGTCAAAACACTGAGCTTTAAAACCACTGTTCAGAAAATCTATGCCTATCTTTCACAGTCCATAGAGGAGAATTGAACACAAGATCACAAGATGATATATTCACTCGAACAAAATAAATAATGCATTGGCCAAATATTTATCCAATACACTTCCATTAGGTACCGATTTCTCTCCAACTGGGAGCCAGTAGAGGATACTAGGTAGCTTAATTTTCAATCAATCCTGTGTAGAGTATATGTGACTGAGATTCCAACTGGCCAAGCCGGCTGACTTCCCGCTCCCCGCAGGCCAGCCTCCATCACATGATGACGTAGTAGTAACATGGTTTGGCCTCTACATCCGAATCACAGCTCAGGCGTGACTGGGGGCTTGGCTTTTCCAACGATTATCTTTTCAGAGCTAATGTTTGTAGTATAAGTAGCTAGGCTACTAAAAGAAACAAAACTTTAAGATTGCAAAGCTAATCTACAAGCCCGCAGTTACCTGTAGGTTCCTCTACTGGCCCCATGATCCTCTCCTATTGGTCAATTTAGGTGTCGGAGTTCATCCTGATTGAACTTCTGTGCAAGAAAATCTACTGGTGGTCATCAGTTATCACAGTTTGAATGGCTGGTGTGTCCTCAGAGTCACTCACACAGAGTACATCTTTATGAGACAGGCACACAAACGGTTATTACACTTTCCATATGTATTGAATTTCAGATGTGATCCACATCCCAGTCTGGTTCTGACATTTTATGAACGTTTCAGTTTACTTTCCCTACTTTTGATGTTCCACTGATGGTCCCCTGCATGGAGAGTTTTGGTAACACTTGTTTGTGCATGTGCTTGCTGTGTTAGCTCTAGCTCCTTGGTGCAATCAGAAATAATGCTTCATCAGAGCAAATATTTCAGTTAAAACGTCCAGTTACAGTCTCCGCTGGAGTCTCGGTTCGTTGCTCATCCCAGCAATGAGCAATCTCTTCCTCTCTCTATCTCAAACCACCAAATCTCCTCATCTCTTTCCACCTGAGCGGCTCTGATTGCCGCTGATCCTTCCCTCTTCATCTCTCCATCTTCAGACCTCCCTCCCTTTCCTCCCTCTTTCTGTCTTTTCACTGAGGCGGGATGGGGAATATTTCTTTAAGCTCCCTTTTCTCTCTTCTTCTCTCAGGAAACTCTGACTGCAGGGCTGTTTTGCTGGCTTTCAATAAAGTCTTGGATCCTGCGCCTCTCTGAGAAACCACAGCTTCGATTACACAAAATGAAGCACCACACAACCCTGGGCAACCGAAAGGTGTTTTCAATAATTACTTATTATATGTGTTTGGCGAATCAGAAACATCTGCGGCAAATTTGACTGAAAGAGCCCCAAAACATTCCTAAAATAGGAGTGACGCACGCAGGCTCAGAGACACACACACTGTCTCTGTAACACACACACACACACAGTGGAGGGCTACACTGCGCCATTGTCAGTATGGGTCTATTTGCGGGCTGTTTTTTTAGCTGGCCACAGCTGCGGAAATGAATATCAAATGTGGTTCTGCTCCCATAAATCAAAACCGTTTGCTGTGTTCTGACTTTCTTTCCCCGTTTAAAGTCAATTCGCCGGGGCAGTGTACATTACACTTACACCCCACGGCTTAACTCTTTCCTCTGAAACAGTCACAAAGCGGCGTTCAGGAGCTGGAGGTTAAGACGACGCAGAGAGGGAGAGGAGCAGATTAAAGCGTGTTTTGAATGTGCATCATGCATTATGTATGGCAACAGGAAGCCTGAGAGGGGAACACTCACGACAGAAAGTGTTGGAAATGAAAGGTGTGATGATAACAGAAGGAATAATGCATGTAAAAGAATACAAATCTCTTGGTTTCTCGTTAATGATTTCGTTCTGGTGTTCATTCCTCTGAGCATAGTGAGCCACACCTTTCCAAATGCTGGTGTAATACTGTCGAGAGGAATATTTTCTAAGACTATAGCACAGAAATGCAAATGAAAATGCATTTTACTCTCTTTATTTGCATTTCTGTGTTGGAACACTACCTGCTCAGAAAGGGCTTGCAGACAGAAGTTAGTGGTACGAATCATGATTATCCTGTAAGCAACCAAACTAACAAACTGACTAGCTGAGAATCTTGCTAAGTTTTGGTAACTGCCCACAAGACTGATGTATTTCCAGAGATGGAGCATCTTTCCACCACTCATTTGCATAAGATTGAGGTTTAGACTACTTTATGCAATTCCCAGGCATCCACTAAATGCTTCTGGAAAACTTTGAAACTAATCGTTATTGATTTAAAATTTGGACAGATTCAACATCTGCACAGTTTATTTCTTGCCTCAAATTTTTTTCTGAAATACCTTTTTTGGTGAATTGTTTTGAAACGAGCCACCATTTTGGCAGACAGCCCACAAGTGAAGTCCAATCAGGTGCAGATATTTTCTGTTGTGGGAGGGTGTAGTCTGTATATGTTTCTTGTTTGAGAGCACCTGTCAATCATCCATCATGACACTGCCTAGGCATGCACCCGTCAAGCATCCGATGCTGAGAAGCAGCACAACCTCTTACACCCTAAAATGCCCTTACATGCACTATTGCACTACAAGCTTGGACTGCTTTTTTATCGAACTCTTTACCCGTACTGCCATGCCATATAACATGCCATAAAAAGGTTTAGTATGTTGCTAAACATAGTGCTGTATGTGATGCTGTATGCCAAAAATACCACAATGTTCTATGACATCCAGTCTCATTTTGCAGTATGCAAGCCAGCATGCACTTCTGATCGTTCTGACTTACAATCCTCTGTACAGCATAAGAAACAACATGTACAAACCTGAGCCATCGAGACTAAACGGACATGTGATCTCACAGACAGCAATGGCAACATGAGCTAGATCAGGGGTGTCCAATCCTGGTCCTCGAGGGCCACAGTTCTGCATGTTTTAGATGTTTCCCTCTTCATCAAGCTCTGCAGAAGCCTGACAACGATCCTGATCATTTGAATCAGGTGTGCTGGAAGAGGGAAACATCTAAAACATGCAGGACTGTGGCCCTCGAGGACCAGGATTGGACACCCCTGATCTAAAACATGCAGGACTGTGGCCCTCGAGGACCAGGATTGGACACCCCTGAGCTCGATGGTCAAAGTTTAGGGCACATGTGTTTATACATGCTGCATGCAACAGTGCACACTTTTTAATATATAAAGTAAAGCGTATAAAACTACAGACAGAACAAATCTAGATTAGATGATAAGCAGTGAATATTCACAAAGCTCCCAGAACTCGATATTTTGCAAGTCAACACAAAAACCCTTGCCGTGCCATTTTCTAATGTCACCAGACCTTTTCAGTAATAGAAGACATAACTGCTAATCATATAGGACCCACTGTCACAATCAAAACACTGTGTGCGTACCCACATGTGTGTGTGTGTGTGTGTGTATATGCAGGTGAAGGAGGGTGTAGCTCCGAAAGCGCCGGAGGTCCTCCAGGACTCGGCTTTACCTCTGCTTTTCTGGGATTAGAGGGGATCCAACACTGTCCAAATCTTATCCTAACCTACCGGCCGGGCCAAACCAACACACACACTCCAGATCAAGCTGTGGGACAATAGACCTGGCCGTCTGTTGGTTTAACAGGTCTGGATGCTTGCTAAAGGGGGATTGGGGAGGGCTGCTCTGATGTCCAAAGGCCTGGGAGGGTGAGGGAGGGAGGAGGGAGTGAAGCGCTGCCAAAGGGGAGTGTGTGTGTGATTGTGCGTGCGTGTGTGTGTTCAAGTAGGGCAGGGTGGAGAGGGGTCACATAAGGCCGTGTATGTGAGTGTATGTTTGGGACAGTGGAATGTGAGGGAGGAGAGGCGGGGGGACATGCAGCAAGGGACATCCCATTAATACCAGACCTAATCTCCACCCAGGGCACCGACTATATACACACACACATGCACAGGAGACTGACAGACAGACAGCCAGACAGAAGGCGGGGGGTTCATGTTTTCATTCCAAACTGAAATGGAAAGGAAGAGGAAATGTTTTCGTTCCATGTGATATAACCAACACCTACGTTTACACTGTCAGAACTGAATGTTTGAACACACACATATCAACGTGACCTTTTGCTTTCCTTCGATTTGACCACTGTTTGTAGCTTGATGCGTTATCATCCAGTAATGTCTGAATAGCATACTTTTAAAATCATCCAATGACAACGTGCTCCAGATCACCTAAATGTGGCACGATCAGTCAGACAACAACAGTGATGAATGAACCCACATAAAAAGAGTGTTCTTTATATTATTCAGCAGCAGAGGTTTATGATGTAAAATAGCTTTAGGGCAATAAACGTACTGTCATGTATAGTTTACAGAGATGACATGAACATCAGCGCTGAACTCATGATCACATGTTGAGCTCCTGTGGGTATTCTTGTAAAGAACTATGCAATGTGCTACTAATTACAGAGGTCATGTACTTATGGAGGGCTGCAAGGTGGTGCAGTTGGTTAGCACTGTTGCTTTGCAGCAAGAAGGTCGCCGGTTCGCGGTGGGGCCACCGGGATCTTTCTGCGTGGAGTTTGCATGTTCTCCCCGTGCAGCGTGGGTTCTCTCCGGGTTCTCCGGCTTCCTCCCACACAGTCCAACAACATGTTGAGGTTAATTGGTGATTCTAAATTGTCCGTAGGTGTGAATGTGAGTGTGCTTGGTTGTCTGTCTCTAAGTGTAGCCCTGTGATAGACTGGTGACCTGTCCAGGGTGTCCCCTGCCTTCCCCCTAAGTCGGCTGGGATAGACTGCGATCCTCGTGAGGATTAAGCGGTGTGTAGATAATGGATGGATGGATGTACTTATGGAATTCTGTAGGAAAAAAAGAAAAAAGTATATTTCATATTTAAGGTTCCTCAAAGTAGCCACTGTTTTCCTTTTTGACAGTTCTGCAAACTACTGACAGTATCTTCATCATGTTCATGAGGTCAACCCCTAGAATGGTACTCTATGGATATTGGACCAGTAAAAATCTGGACTTTGGTCTGATGAGGTCAAATGTAAGATTTTTAGTTCCAGCCACTGTCTTTGTGGGAAAGCAGACATGAGGCATGGATGAGGAGCTGTGCTCGCTTACTGCAGGATTCCATACATGTTGTTTCATAGGTTTGATGTCCTTAGTTTTGTTATAAACTGCAGAAAGTAAGAAAAACACTGAGAATGAGAATGAGGGCTCAGATATTTGACCACAACTGTGAGTGTTCATTAAATATTTACATATTATTGGACGTTTTATCAACGTTTTGTACGCGTGAAGTTGTATTTTCACTGCTGACTGTATATAAAAGCCAGCAGAGGCTCTCGTTTAAAAAATAAATCTGATTGTAAAGACGTTTGAGAAAAGGACTCTACTTCTTATTTGATTTATTACCTTAGTAAACATTTTCCTAACAAGTTTATTCTCTCAACCACTGCCTTAAAGTCTCCTTCAGTGTAGCACCGGGTTCAGCCATGTTGCCTCATCCAGTTTTATTTAACTTCCTCTGTTGGACTATAAAATCATTTATGAGACAGAAATGGTTCACAGACAGACAGAAGACAGTAGCTGATGATAGAATTATGTCTATTGAGTAAACTGTGTGCTCTTATTATCCTATTGTCAACTGAGCTAACAAACTTGCTAGCTGACAGTTTGCAAGCTTGCAAAGTTGTATTTTTTCTGATTCACAGAATGTCTATAAAGATGGAAGAAGCCTTCAGGTCTAAAAAAGTGAAGCCGAAGCAAATGGGCCTTAAAGCTGCATTCTTTCTAAAAGCAACTCCTCTGATTGCAAAAAGACGTCTGATTGTATAGAAGTCTATGAGAAAATGGTGCTACTTCTCACTTCTCACATTTTCCAGATGAGTTTATCTTCTCAGTTACATTTCAAATCATTTTAAATTCAGCACAATGTTAATTTTTTGATGTACATTTGACAACGTCCATCTTTTATACACAATCCATGTTGCTAACACACTAATTGCACTGCACTAAAACACAACAGTACATTTTTAAGCTTAATTGTAGGCGTACAAGCTGTTCCCTATATCAGCAGCACAAAAAAACATTCAGAAAATCTCATCCATTTAAATAAAACATAACTGAGCATCCTGTGTGCAAACTGAATCCAAAATTAGGTTTTGATTTAACTGAATCTGAATAATTTCAACTCCCTTTTTTTTAAAAAAAAATCTACATCCTCTAAATTTCATTATGGTTGTAAGTTGCCTTCAGATTTCTTGAACTGAGATGGTTTCCCTACAAGAAACACTGAAAAAAAAAAGCGATCAGTACAGTACGTTCAACATTTGCGTCAAGTTACTACAGCCTAAAAAAAGGTTTTCGAGAAGGCTCATTTCCCATCAGCCATTTCCCAAACTCTAAACGTTTTAATGCATATGTGAGTGTGGATGGTCAAATAAATTCCAGATTGTACCTTTAAACTCTATTCGGTGAAAATGACTGCTTCGCCCGCACTGTGCTGTCAGGCCTCATAAATTTCGCCTGAAAGCATGTTCTTTGAATGCAGCCTAATGTGTTTAAGCCCCAAGTCTGGGCAGCATGTGCAAGCAAGTGCCTACTTGCGCTGTACCGTCACACACACTCTGAAACCCACCCCCCCCAACCCCCGCCTTACCCCCAGCTTTAACTTATTAAGATGGGCAGATTTACAGCTGATGCTGAGCCGTAACTGGCTGTTTCACCCGGAGTGATAATGCAGCAGTGTCAGCCCTTTGCTCTGTAATTAAACTGGAACTTATCTGCTGGTGTGTGTGTGTGTGTGAAATAGTGTGAAGTGCGTTGGTCTTTTTTCATGCTTACGTCTGTGTGAGAACGTGCAAGCCAGACTCCTTCAGTGTGTGTGTGTGTGTGTGTGTGTGTGTGCATACAGTAGGAAAAGGACAGAGCCCCTGTGATGTGAGCCGTGGCTCCAGCTCCGCTAAGCTCAGAACAGCAACAATAACAACCCCCTCAGCACTGGAAGGAGTGATGTCAACCTCTCCCCTCCCTTCACACGCACACAAACAAGTGACACCCCCTGGATCGTTCACATCAGACACTGGCGCAGCATACCAGCCTACCTTAGCCAGTCCTTACTCAACACACACACACACACACACACACACACACACACAGACACACACACACACAGCTTCCTTTGCTGGGCTCTCCAACTCCTTCCTCCACTGAATAGCCACATTCATAGCCGTCTGCATCGAAACATAAAACACTATTAATAAACAGCAAGGGCCTGCTGAGTGACACCTGCCCAGCCCTGCCAATGTACACTTAAGCCCTCTCCAGCAACAAGTGTTATCATAGTCTGCCCTGAGAACGGTGTCATAAAAAATATGTTAGAGTTTAAAAATGTAGGAAAAATAAAGATCCTGGAGGGTCGCCTTTTTTTGTGGATGGGGGGAGGATAGCTGTGCTGCAGCTTTGATGCAAGGCAGGATGGCAGGGCAACAAGTACAACAGTATCTGCAGCCAGGTGTGAGTGCATGGACTGCAGGTTGTAAACACCGAGCGCAGGGCGTCGGAGGTGATAGCCAGACTGTATATAGGGCAGAGAAGAATGGTGCTACATACAGAGCCAATGGAATAATACCAGTGGGAGCGTTTTAGTGAGCTGCCGCCGCATGGAGCCAATGGAAAGTCGAGCTGTGCCATGCTAGTGGATGTGCCAGAGTGAGAGGAAAGGAGAGGAAGAGGTCCATGAACAGGATGAGGATGACGAACAGCAGATCCGAGTGAAGAGGAAAATGGCTGAAAAAAGAAGGAGGGTGAGGAATAGGAGAGCGCTCTGTTAGTGGTTGCTACAGCGACCTGGGGTCCATAAGGACTGGCTAGGAGGTGCTGCAAGATAAATCAGCATCAGGTATTTAAACAGGCGTGTTCGTCACAGTCTTTCTTTATTGTTTAACTGTGCTGTTAACGTAGGTGGCAGCAGGTGGAGACCCTCTTCCACAACAGTGTGCAGTCGTCCCACATGTGACTGCATTAGCTTGTATTTTCCATTTGTCAGCATGATGTAGATCTTGTCACATGGCTGCCAGCATGCATGAGCTAATTCAGTTTTACAGATCATCTTAACACCCTGTTTAGGTTTGAACATCCCCTTTCACAAATTCAAACAAATGCATTTGAGCCACACACAGAATTGTTCCAGCAATTGTAATTGCATTTGTAACTCACACCCCTGGAGCAAAAATGTTCAACAAACATGTCAGTTGAATGAATATAATTCACATGGTGACATAAGCAAAAGTGTTCTGATGCTGACAATACGTTCCTGCTTACATGAATCATATTTATTTTAATAAGTGGTTTCAAGGCACAAACCAAGCACATTTTTTTACAAACCAAAATTAAAAGCAATAGCAGTGACTTCAGGAAACTGATTTATATTATATATATATATATATATATGTATGTGTGTGTGTGTGTGTGTGTGTCCCAAGCTTCTTGTGAGCGTCCTCAGAAATGACTACTCCAGGTGTAATTTATTACATGGCCAGTGGGGACAGCAGACAAAGACGGTGAACTTGATCTGATGTCAACGCTGCCATTTTTTCTCTGTCATGACATCAACATCAACAATATTGCAAACTCCTTGAGTGTTGCCATGGTTTCTGTTAGCTGGTTTCTGTTTCAAGCTGAAGTTCAGTGGACTAAAGAGCTTCAGCTTTTTCTGGGAATAATTATGCCCCAGAATAATGACTCTAAGTGATAGCAAAGCTGGTGAACTGCTAAGTTAACGTTAGCTTAGAATGGCACCAGTATTCATTGATAGTGTAATGCATGTTCATTATTCAAAGTTTGTTTTGTTTTTTCAAATGATTAAAGCAAATATCCAAAAGGAAAATGTGGGTCCAGTTGATACCATATTGGTACTGATGGTGGTTTCTGGAATGTTGTCCAGTAAAGCTGTCGTTTTTGGTGGCTTTTTTTTTTTTTTATTTCAAGGCATCACAAACATCAGGACAAAGCTACAATGCATGCAACACATTTGCATTAGATGAGAACAAATGTTTTGTTGAGGCTCATGAAATCTGTTACTGAATGACATTTAGCCTTGTTCTGTTTCATGTTCAAACACTTTAGCTTTATATTTTCAGTAAATGCTGATGTTAAATAAGTGAACAAATGCCTAAAATATGACTGTGGTGTTGCATAGATGGAGGTCAGAGGCCAGATGATAACTTGGAGCCACAAGCATGGGTTCTCAGCTCTGTCTCTGATGGGAAAGCCTTTATGATGGACCGTCTTGTGCTGTTTTCACACACCACACGTCACTCTGTGCCATCCATCAGCGCTTGGCTCTCATTGAAATACATGTGATATTGTGAGGTTGTTTTTTTCCTTTGACAGATCACAGATTCTGCCGTACTACAGAGCCTGAGCAGCACTATGCAGCACCTGTAAGTCCACTTGCCTCCCTGCCTGTAACCACAGGCGAGGACGAAGGGGGGCTGCAGAGTTTTCCCAGGCTCAGCCAAGGTGAATATAAAGGCCGCTGTGTTCCCTCTCTGACTGCATCTCCTGCTCGATCTCTTTGAACTGGGCGGTCATGTCAGCAGCTCCCAGCCCCCAGCCACCATACCGCCCTTCATGTGCCCACGGGGAGCGATAGGCTGGGCGCCGACAGATCCACACAACATACAGGACTAATGCACACACGCACACATGCAGTCACACATGCTGGGCTGTGCCCTGTCTGCCTACAGGAGACAGTCAAACAGGCATGTGCAGAACACATGAAATAGAGAGGCTGGAGGAATATGGGCCCTTACCTGCATCTTTTCATTTAGCAAGACACACAAGGTTTGAGTCAGAAGCCACTATTACAACAATAACATCAAGTGACTTCTTATTACAATATTTCTCCTCCATAACATCAGTACCCTCTGGGTTCTTTTTGCTGTTAGTGTATAATTGTTTGCAAGCTAAATGGCTTATGTGTAAATAAGCAATCTATAATGACGACAATTTCTGTGTCCAGATTACATCTCTTAGTGTGTTTCTGGCGAAAAACATTACCTCCTGCCTGAAAAGGATGTTACGAGAATGATTAAAGATAATTTTAAAGTCAGGACCAAATGGAGAGCGAGAGGTCACTTCTAAGGTTTAGAAAAGGGAGATGCAGATTAGGACTGTAAATATCTACAGGTTTATTGCTGTTTTCACATTGGTAATTCATACATTATCATAAAAAAGTCAAATACAGGAACTTTGGGTACATTACATTAGTATCTGAATCATGTCTATATGAGAAATAAGGCGGATCAAATTAGCTGACAGATTGAAAACTGATTTTAAAAAATATATGTGGTGCTGCTCTAGTGTAACAGAATGTGTTTTTCTTTGAGTACACTTAACTTGTAATGTATGTAGAATGTGTGTGGAGTAGATGTGCTACAGAAAGTATAGCTATTGCAAAATGCTCCTGGGAATGTTCTCAGGGAAGAACTTGGTGTAGGCCCAAGGTGGCTTGAACATACACAAGATCGGCCTTGTAGTCAACCCTTTCAGCCGATGTGTTTCCTTTGCGACATAGGATTCGACCAAGATGCTGTCTCAGAGTGTGTCAAAACAATAACAGATAGTAGTTACTGGACGTAGCTTCAGGGAACTCATAGAGAACAATGGAGGTTGAATGGAGGATGAACTTGTTGATGGTGATGTTTGAGAGGTGTTTTCTGGTGTTGCTCTCACGAATTTTTTTTAATTTCACTTATTTGTTGTTACAGTTAAGATTCTGATACATACTGAGCCAAAACAAGTGACGCTGAGGTCTGCCGCTGGAGCCTTCATGTCCTGTCGGGTGAGAAACTAAAATGTTAGCGTACATTAGCTCAGCAGCTACAGGGAGAATGAGGACTAGGAATTTAGATGATCTCTGATACCATTAGTATCAGTTATTATTTGTTTCTCAATAGGAGCATAAATAGACCACTTAATATAATTCCCATTTGGCATGTAATGAAATACAAATGAAACTTGTGTTCTCTGAAGTTGACTTCAAGCAAAATGCTGAGTAAAGTCTGGCTTTCATAATTTCCCCAAAAAATCTAATTTGTTTGGTTTATCATCAGTTTACACAGAACTTGACAGTGCAGTGACCTCCCATTAAAAACACCAACAGGCCTTTTTAACCCTTCCCAAATAATCCTACCGCATTACACACTTTATGGATTCAAAATAAAAAACTTAGCTCTGCAATAATAAGAAGTTTGTGCAGTCATTTTCCTCAGTAAACTACTAATATGAATCAGAGAAGAGACACATAATACATTCATTTATAAAAACACATTAAAATATGCTCAGTCTTGCCAGACAAACATACACATGCAAATACACGTTAACTCTCACACAGAGTAAATACACAAACACAGTAATCAGGCATCGTTTGCTTCTTTTCCGGCCACAGTGACGTTGAGCTGGCAGCGCAGGTAGAGTACACAATCGCACTGGCAGAGGATCACACAGTCCGCCGCCTCTATCAAAGGTCATCATTCTGTTATTTATACTATCCCTATCTGACTCACATGTGTATGTGACACAGTGAGCAAAACGGACACAATGGAGGTATTATAAATCATCGGGTCCATATTAAGAATTTGGAGCACTGATGAAACACACCTGACTCGTGCCAAAATCTGGATTATGGTGTTTGTCATAGCAACAAAGCAGCAAATACACAAGTCATGGTGACCGGAGGGGACTGTGCATCTGTGTGTTTATGTGGCAGAAGCAGATGTTTTTTAAGAATTTAGAGATGTTAAATGTGTGTGCGTGTGTGTTTATCTGTGCATGCAAACTGTTCATGGGAAAAGACAGAGCCATCACAGGGACAACTGTGAAGGGAAGACAAATGCACATCTACAATCTCTCCTCTTCTCTGCGATGAGTTCAGGTCTGTCCTGCCAGGAGCGCCGCTTGGCTCAGACTCTCAGGAAGGACCCTTTTAAGGATCCTGGCTCTCCGTCAAGTCACACACTCTTAAACACATAAATCAAACACACTCCCAGTGCTTCCCCCGCATTATTTCTGACATCTATCTGGATGGGCAGGCACGTCGCAGAGGATGTGGTCGCTCAACCCAGGCCCTGCCAGGCCAGAATCCCGGGTCCAGGGGAGAGGGGGGCGGGGGCTGGGGTACAAACAAACTCTCCAGCCAGGATGATAATACTCCCCATGCCGTTTTTATTTCCCTTCCACAAATGCAAGCCTTAAACCTTGCTGGGAAGATATAGGAAGCTGCAGAACTTAAGGAGTTTCAAGTTTCCTGGAAGTTATGGGACACTGAAATAGTTTCCTGGATATAAAACAAGGGAATGCATGCATTCATGTGCACCTATAACCGTGATTCATACAACATGTTGCATATGTGACCCAAGAGGCCGTAAATGAAGAGCGAAGTGCTGCAAATCCTTAAAATCCACTGTAATTTCCAGGAAGACTGTATATGTGTGCGTGTGTGTGTGTGTGTGAGGCTGGAGTTGGCAAAAGAGCCAGGCTGTTGGAGGGATGTTTAATTAGGTTAAGGAGGTGCAGCAGGGAAGACAGCCAGCTCGCCTTACACACCCTTGTCCTCGACACACACATTTGTAGACACTCCACTTCTTAAGTGCATTTGGCTCCTCGGGCTCAGCACAGTGTTCACTCCACGTAAAACTTGGACTACCGTACAAATTTTCCAGCTCCCACCTGCTGCTGTGCTCACTTTTCATTACTCCTGAGTGAGAACGCGCAGCACAGATTACAGTAACCTGCGACATCATGTTTATTTTTAGTTTCTATACAACTTAACAGAGTCAATGTGGAAATGTTGAAGTACGTACTTTTGACCTCTGCTTCTTCCCTCAAAAATATACAATATTTGAGCATGTACTGCACGCCAGTGTTTACTTTACAGCACACGGATCTCGACTTAGAGGGCTAAAAAGTTGAATCCAAACCAATATTTACACTTTCTAAGCAGAGAAATTGGATTATTCAAACCAGAAGGTGGTTTGAAACACATTTTAGCCAGATGTTTAAAAGGTGTACGGTAAATGCGTTCCTCTCAGATATCATATCCCAACCTCTGCAGGATCTGTCCCCCGTGACAAAGGAAGTTAAAGGCTCCCTGTGCACCTCAAGTAGTGCTGTGAAGCTCTACGAGTGGACCCGAGTAAAAGCAAATTCATGCTTTCTGCACCTGCGTAGTGGGAAGTTCTACATTCTCCAGAAACTCTGTGTATGTCAACCCACTTTGCGACACTGAATCTATAACCAGCTGCTATATTGTGTAAAAAGTATGAAGTCACAGCCCTTCAGAAACATCCACATCCCTTTAAGTATTTCTGTGTTTGATATGAGGGACAAACCATGAATTCACTTTGAGTTTATCTCATGATGCAATACTCCACTGATGTATAGGGGGCAGTAGCATGCCGAGATATGCAGCAATGCTGCAACTAAAGCAGGAATGAAGGCAATTGCAAGCTTGCAAATGCAGAGCTCAACAATTCTGGATTTAAAAAGCTTTTTAAGAGGAGGGACATGATTCAGTGTGAGCTCAAAGATGCACACAGCCCACGTTGGTGAATGTGTTATTGGTGAATGTGAAGATGTCTTTTGTGGGCTTGAACCAAAACTCCACAGGTCCACCCTTCTACCTTTTTCATTTAAGTGACTTCAACATATGCTGTAATACAGAAGGTGCTTTGTACAGCTGTGGCATTCACATGACTTCTGATCAGTGTAATCATTTATTATTATAGCTAATTTATTGAGAGAGCAGTGATCAGTATGTGTGAGCTACAGCCTTTGAAGGGAAATGTGTTTAATTTATTGATCATTGTTAGCGCCTGCAGCTGTTGAAGTGTACAAGTCATTCTTCTGGTGTTTTTTTTGGCAGCTATTAAATGATAGCAGTGTTACCTGTGTTACCACAAAGTCCCTAAAAACAAGTCACTCAGCAGTCGTCTTGGTCTTGCCCCCAGGCAGGGATTCCAGGTGACCCAGACTAGGTTCCTATCTAAACGAATAGGGAGAGAGCCACAACTGCAGTTCTAATAGTCACAACAGCTGCATGTATAGAATGACCAGTCAAATCTGATTTTTTTTAAAAACACTTTTGGTGACTTTACTCCAAAATAAGGATTCATGAGGCTTTTTCCCCCACAGGTTATATTTTTATTACGCATACACACAGTTTCATGGCATCGCACTTGCATCAGTGCAAAACAGGACTGGCTGGATGTTTCTGGTGCAGCTGTTATAAAGCAGATTCTTTGCTTTCTGGGGGGAGATCAGCAGGACAGGAGTCATACAACTGCCATATCTGTTGTTACAAAATCCTCTCATAGATTTCTATTCAGGGTATATAAATGGCGAGTCTCTCCCTTATAGCGCCTCTGGTTACGACCACCCTCTGGGCTGATTCGGTGGAGACCAAGGAAAATGAAGACAGTTGCGATTGAATTATCTTGTCAGCTAAAAGCCATGTGGAGTTAACAAGCTTTGACAAAGTCACATATTTATTTTGTAATTTATATTAGGTCATGTTGATTCTCTTTACTGTATGTAATGAACTGGCAATGCTTTAGTTGAAATCCAGTACTGGACTTAATTTTATATTGTAACGGTGCCATTGTGTAAAGCCAGAATTTTAACAATAACCCTAAATTTTGCCTTTGTTCAGATCAGTTGTAAAACTGCATTAAAAAAAACCACATTGTGTCGGTGCTAGGAGCCCGCTGCCATAAGAACAGTTTGACAGTAAACATAGTTTAGCTAATTTATGATTCCCTAAACAATGATTCTGATTCTGTCCATGTGTGATGATAATCTAATGACTACTTTACCAACAGTAAAAGAACAGTGTGACTCTCTTTTAAATCCTGATCCATCCTGTCTCAGTGTTGGGGATCATTTGTAATTAAAACTAATAAAGGAAGTTATTGCTCTGTCTGTAAATGTGCACAGCTCTTTAGTGTTGAGGATGTTCTTATGGATCCTGCTGCTGTTTGATTTTTGATGCTGTAGGTATTTGATACATTCAAAGGAAAGACTTCTCCAGACAGCCAGAGGCAACAAACTAAACTGTGACTCTGTGTGTAACAGCTCACCTGTCTGATGATAAAAAAAGTACACAACGTGACTTGACAACATGGACTGAGACTGATTCTGTCTCCATGTTGGGGATAATTTATAATTACAAGTTATTAATTAAGGTACTGGCGCTGTTGTTTCACATGCATAAATGTGCGCAGCTCTCTTGTTTTGTAGATGTGTGTGGAATATTTTCTTTTTTTCCTCTGATGCTGCAACTATTTATGACCTCAGAGGAAAGCACTGCATTGCTGTTGCATTGCTTTTAGTCTGAAGGCCTCCGACACACACACACACGCACACACACACACACACAATGCTATCAGCTGCTGTTAAAGATGATGATAAAGTGTGAGAGACATTCACGGCTTACCTTGAGAAAGTGGATGATAAAAAAATGTAAATGGCACATCTGGGAATTCTTCACCAGATGACCCCAAAAATTCACACACTTCCCCTGAAAGAACAGCCAAACACATAATTGACTTCCCAGGAACAAAACATTATCTCACGTCCTACTTAAAACTCCTTCACCCTCCCTGGCTGTAGGTTATATATCCAACACACACACACACACATATCCCCTTCTGACACGACCACACCTTTGACCTCAAAGTTTTACTGGTGTGCGGCCAGGCAAGATGACATCACTTCCTTTTGGCAACTTGACAGGCGCTTCATCAGTGAAGTCGCTGCGGGCTTGAGAGAGCAGTGGAAGAAAAAAAAACAATAATGATAATAATTATACCTTCACACGTAATGAGTAGAGAGCCCACGGGCCACAATACATAACAGCTGGGCCTGGGAGCTGTCAGACAGCTAGATAGTGAGCGAACAGTCAGTGCTAACCAAAGACAGATGTGAATTACAGCTTGTGACACATAGCTGCGTGGTTAGTAACGGGCTGGGGCCAGGCTCGGATCTAAAGATTGTAATATACTGTTGCAGGACGCCTTTCAAAACTGAAACGCTGCACTAAAGTTTGATGTTGTGTTGCTACATTTGGAGGGAATTTTAATACATGTCGATCTGCCCACAACGCTTCCGGCACAAAGAGCTCTTGTGGGAGGCGATCATTCTAAAGTTGGCAGTCTGAACAGGTAAATAAATTGCATTCATGGCAAGTTTATTCATCATTTATCAAATAAAATCCTTTGTGGTTAATATGATATTTAAAACTGAAAAGACGACACTGATTTGTGGTCTTTTGGAGTGGTGTGTGTGTGTGCATGAACTGGATTGATGCTGCAGGCCAGATTAGGGAAAAGATACGAGAACAGGTCCTGCTACAACAGCTACAGACTCGTAGCTACGGTGCCTTCGAGTTCTGTTTATTCTCCGCTCTCTCCCTCATCATACACTCATCATCACACACTCTCCCACTCTGCCTTTCCCATCAGACATTTTTTCCAACGGCGTCCTCTCACTTTTAAATATTACTCTTAGCCGTGCACACACACTCCGACGAGCTCTTTATTCAAATCATAACAAACCAAAGCTATTATGCAGATAGAGACATGATGACCCACATACTTCACAGACAGACAAGATGTATTCCAAGTGGAATGTGTTAGTTGATATGAACCTACTGTATAACTAATACTAACCTATGATCTAATAATACTGCACAGGTTGTTCTGACATAATGCAAACAAAGCAAAAAAGATGTGTAGTGTCTGTTTGTCGTTAGACTGCTGCTAGTATGCTATGCGCTGTCCTATTGTACAATGTCCAACAGTGATTTGGCAAAATATGCACAAAAATCGATGCAAACACTGTGAACAAACATTGTGAACATTTGTTCTGAGTATAGACTCCATTCTACTTTTGCATACTAAGATGACTGACAGTACACACCATGCTAAAACTATAGACTGTATAATTCTTGTACAGTCTATGGATAAAACTTTAGCATACTAAGATAAATGACAATAGACTTCATGCTACCACTTTAGCATACAAGTTAAGTGATGGTAAGCTAGATGCTAACACTGAAGTGTACTGAGATGAATGACATCCATGCTAACACACTATGTTAGCACACTAACATAAATGACACTTTAGCATATTATGATAAGTGATGATAAGCTCCATGCTAACACTCTAACATGCTAAGATGAATGACAGTAGACTTCACGCTAACACTTTAGCATATGCTAAGTTGACTGTTTGTACTCTATACTGTGATAGTAGGTGCCATGCTAGCACTTTAAGGTGTGCTAAGCTCACTACCATGAAACAATGAGTTTCAGTTATTGTACATATTTACACAGTTTACATTTACAAATCTGAGTGACACAAGACTCCACGCTAGCGTTATGGCATGTGTTAAGCTAAGTAACCGTATGTTTTACTTTAGCATGTACTGCATAGGCTGTATAGGCTACATGCTTACATGTGCTAAGCTAAGTGGCTCAGTTCTAACCCTTTAGCATACACTATAGTGAGAGGTTACTCTGACATTCTAAAAATGTTGTATACTACAATTACTGAAAGGTTAGGGTTCAAATTACTAGACATTAACTTTAACAGAGCTTTTTTTTTTTTTTTACCTATTTTAACTACATCACAACTCCTCTAGCGTAATTACGTCTACGGTTGTATGCAAACGGTTGTTATCGTACAGTGATAACAGACTCAAGTTCATTGTTTACTCAGCCATTTTCCCTTCCCTGCACTTTCACATTTATTCTGAAAATGAACACAGATAAAGCACATGTTGAGAGAAGAAGGCTGGTTTACACTGCGAGCTAAGTGAGGGGAGCGAAATCAGCTGTGGGAGGAGAGGGAGAAAAGACAACATTTGCCGAGTGAAAAAACTCTCCTGGACAAACAGGTACGGCGCAGTGATGATAGGAAGCGCAATGAATGCAATGCAAGGAAAACGAACAAAGTGTGTTTGTTGGATCTGAGGGAGACTGGGTAATGTCTTGAGCAGTGTTGGTGAGATTCCCATCCCATACTTAAGACTCCTTTTTTTGTAAAATGGTGATCTCATGCTCATTGCATCTGGCCTCAAGTGATCAGAATGGAGCAAGTCTCTCAGCAGGCCATGTTTTCTACATTAGCTCTGTTCTTGAGCTTTTGACAGTCAGTAATATACATCACAGCCACTCATCTACCTTGGGGTTAAAACTGTTGTACCTATTGACTGTAGTTATGCATTGTATTATATCACCTCTATCTGCCCTCTTTTTCCATCCATGCATACATAAAATCAATCATATTCCTGCAACTTTCCTCCTACCCTCATGTATTTTAATGTGCAGTAACGTAAGATGAAACTATGTGCAAAGAGCAGCCAGATGACACCCTCCAAACAGCACATTTTCATCAGCATTTAAATAAAAACAACCTCCTCAGACATCCATATGTGCAGGCTTGTGTAAAATGTGCAGAGAGATGAGAACGCACACAGAATTGGGAAAAGCACACACACACACACACACACACACACACACACACACACACACACACACAAAACCGTACTAACTGTTTTCATTCAAACTGCAGAAGCAGCCAGTCACATTCAAGCAGGAGGAACCAGAGCAGGGGGTCCAACTAGTGGACAACACCGACCTCTAGTGGCGGGACACTGAAACAACACGTCAATGCAGCAACAAATTATTAAACATCATCATACTTTGAGCACATTTTGCACTTATCCTCTATCCATCTAGTCACTCTCATGGAAATTAGTTTTTGTATTTATCAAATTTACAATGCAAAAATGAAAGTTTCTTTATGAATGAAATGAAATGAAATGAAAATACTGTATTTATCCCAGAAGGGAAATTCAATCTTGTAAAAGCTCACTTTCTCTCTCTTTTTTTTAAAAAAATCAATATAACATATATTCCACACAACAACAACAACAATAATCATTCAGTCAGTCAACTGTCAGTCAGTCAGATTTGTTTTTTAAGGTGATCACTGTTGGCAGGAATGACTTTCTGTATCTCTCCGTTATATGACTGAACTCTAACTTTTTGCACTATTTTTGACAATGATTATATTTTAGTATAATGCCAGGTTTAATATCTACATTTAACCTTCTGTAAGTACATGTCCAATGGTTACATTATGCAAGGCATGCGCTTTGGTAGTTGACAAATAGTAATAATTGTAATAATAAACTTTCAAAATTGGACTAATTAGCTAACAAAACTGTTAGAAGGTGCTTTACATAACATTAAAATATACAAAGCACTAAAAAGCCGCAATAAAACATTAAAAGAAGACAATAAAATATTACGAAAGACAGTAAAACATCAAAAAGATCAATAAAAAAAACATTAATAGTAATAATAATTTTTTTTTTTTTTTAAAGACAAAAAGCAAAATAACAATAAATTTCCTTCTTTTTTTTTTTTTTTTAAATTAAAAAACATTTTTTTAAAAAAAAGAATTTTGACATGATCTCAGTCACCAGGGTTTGGTTGTGCACAGATGGAGAGCTGCTGCCTCCTACTGGCACTGAAGCGCAACTGCGATTAAAAAGCTCACTGAATTATATCACGCACGACGCACAACACAATATGATAAAAATGTGTAACAAAATATAGCTCCAACAGTTGATGGTTGTTTGAAAAGTGGGTTATCTGTAAGTATTACATCCTACTGCCTCTGCGTTTAATAAAGTTGCTGAATTTGTAATGACCGCAGAAATCGAATTTAAAGGTATTCCTTCTGTTTGCTATGCTATAATAACTTTATCAACTTGTAGTTCGCTTGTAAAAGTGTTCCTTTTTTTTAAAAAAATTCACTCCAGTAATTGTAAGACAAAAAGAAGCTAAAACTTCGGCGCAGTCCCCGTTCAAAAGACTGCTCCAGGTGAGGCTCGAACTCACAACCTCGGCATTGCTCTACAGTGTACTGTCATATAAGTACCGCGCGCTAACCGATTGCGCCACTGGAGCTCACTACGTTTCCCCCGCAGCTCGGTTTATAAACATGACGCGGGTCGACTTTCTCTCTGCGCAGTTTTTTCACTTCTTTATCAACGCTGCTGCTTTTCTTATCCACACAAACGTTTATATTTCACTAGCAAAAGCTAAACAGCAGCAATAGACTTAGTAAATAATGTCAGCTACGTTGCTACACGACGCGCTGCTAAAGCGTGTCAGCGGGGTGACCGAGCAGAGGGAGTGAACACAGCAGGAGCAGAGCCTTCACGGACCCACACATCACTTTATAGTGAAACGACATGTCAACCAGCGGCTCTTCATGACCACACATTGTACATGTGGATGACCTCGCAGTGTCCCCCTCTGACCGCACAGCTCCCCGCTGATTGAGGGATGAATCAGTGACGTCATGTGTGCAGCTGCCGCTCGGACCAAGGAAACACTGACTGTCATCAAGAGTTCCGCGTGAAACGTCTTGAAGGGTGAAATGAGCTCAAATAACATAGCTTTACTTGAATTCAAAACATAATAATAATAATAATAATGATAATAATAATAATGATAAAAGAAAGCTTGTTTATAGGGAAACAAAAGAATAATTGGATTTGTTGTGTTTTTATATATAGTTTTGTTCTGCTGTAACTCAGGCAAACCTATATCATAAATAACTCTACAGGGTTTTAACCTTAATTTGGTTTATTCATAACTTAAAGAGAACATTGACGCTGCAGCAGACGTTGTTTTAAATGTACTGTGTAAATAACAGTAACTCGAGGACAAAAGGAGATTACAAATGAACCTAAAAAATTCTGTACATTTACTTCATCCTTCCATCTCATTATATTTCAGGATAAAATATTGGACTTTTGACTCCACTACACTTAATTGAGAGTGTTAGTTCCCTTTAGGATGAAGGTTTTACACAATGGATAATGTTGTATAACACGTTTTTAAAATCCAGCACATTGGTAGTTATTAAACCAGCAATGTCTAACCATTATGGCTTCCTACAATGAGCAGCATGTAGTCTGCTCACATTTTCGCTACAAAGAGAACAAAACAGCTTTAAAGACAAAAACCTATTACCTTACATGATGTATTCCTTCTATCTTATCTTCACCTGAGCTATTGTTGTTAAAGCTTTTAGCCTCATCCCCTTCATCTCATCTTCGCCTTACTCTCATTACATCTCTGAATGTGAGATGATCTCTTCTCATCTCATCCTGTTTTCAGTTTATTTCACTTTACATCTCATCTCATTTAATTTTTTAACACCTGATGGAAACATATTTCACTTTACCTCACCTCACAGCTAACCACAGTGAGTTACAAACAGCTCCACCAAACAGTGACTTTTCCTTCCAAACTTCTCACATGGTTTAATTTCAATATATGTTCCTATGATCCAATGTGTCATCTTTTCTCTCCTGTTAATCATGTGGTGAACCCTCAGATTTATCTGATGTCTACTGTATTAACAAGTCCAGTATATCAGTCAGAGGGGCCTGATCAGGACTTTTAGTTTAATGCATTAATTAAATTTTGCTGTTATTAGTCATATAATTTTCCTCAAGCATACTTTTTCATAGATGACTTTTATACTGCTGTGTTGGTACTTTTCCCACCAATGCAGGCAGAAAAACACACATCTCCCACAACCAGTGAGGAATGGCTGATGCATTGTATTTAATGAGATGCATACTAGTTTCTTCCTTTGTTATTTTGGCTGAATGGTAATTTTAACATGTCTAAGAAACACATTAGCAGGCATTTTGTATGGAGAGAAACAGACGCAATGAATGCCACACACTAACATTTTATTGCTTTCATATTTTATTAGGATAACTGTTGCATCAATCCAACATCTCTGGCACTCTGGCATACACAATCAGGCTATGTACTGCATACCAATACACACAATTCAAACATTTAAGCAGCTGGAGAAGTTTGTTCTAAATCTTTAATAATAAACACTTTTTTACAAAACAACCACAGAGTCATCTCAAATATAGTAGAAAACTGGTGAGCTGACAGAATACAACCTAGTTTTTTTTTCTGTACTTTAAAACCTCTCTGGTGTTATTTCAGTTTAAAAGCATTATCCAGGGTGCTACCAGTCCATGACAATGTCAGCTATTTTGTTTGCCTTGTAGAATGTAGTTAATGCAGTTGTTATCCTGTATGTGTCAGTATATGATCTACTAAAGGACAAACATCCCTGGATTGATGCTCAGTACCACAATTAGGCTTCTGCTCTGGCTCTGAAAAAAAAACAGGGTTTGAGTCCATGTCAAACATCACACAGTTCATGGACTCTACACTTGTTTATACAGAGGCCAGTTTTTTTCCGGAGCAGTCAGTTTGTCCATTTAAAAATGTATCATATTTTGTTGTCTTTTGTTGTGTTTCAGCATTTATGGACTTGGTTGACATCCTTCTTGAAGCAGTTGGAACTCCTGAGAATGTTACGGAACATGGAGCTAGAGTAGAAGTAGATGAAGGGGTCCAAAGCGCTGTTGAGGTAGGTCAGGTTGATGCACTCCCTGAAGACCAGCGAGACCCGATTGTACAGCTCGCATTTCGTCGGAAAGAGGTTCCTGATGAACAACGCCACCACGCCTGTGATGACACTCGGCATGAAGCATAAGGTGAACACCATACTGATCACTGCTACTGCTCGAATGGCCCTCCGAACCCTCTTCTGTGCCTCCTTTTTCTGTCTGTTCAGGTAGCAGGCGATCCGCGCTGAGGAGAACAGCAGCAAGACCCAGGGCAGGAAGAACTCTACAAAAAAGACCACGTAATGTATCTTTACCCCCACAGGTATCACACTGTAGTAGTTGAAGCTGCGACACTGGGAGACGTTGCCATCGTTGTGGAGGAGGTTGGTGGTCAGCAGCGGAATCCGTAATGCAATCACAGCAACCCACGTCAGGGCTGAGAGCCAGCCAGCCTGAGTCAAAGTCATTCGACTGATCCAGTGATATGGATGGATCACCTTGAAGTAGCGATCCAGTGCAACTATTGTCATGAATGCAATACTGGCAGAGCGATTTACCGCCAGCATGAGGAGGTTGGCGTTGCACCAGACCTCACCAAACACCCAGTAGTCCCCTCGAATATGGGTGTGGATGCGAAAGGGCACGCTGATGAGGACCAGGAAGTCAGCTAGAACCATGTTTAAGAGGAAGATAATGTGGGCTTTCCAGAACTTCATGCGAAAAATAAAAATCCACAAGGCTAGTATGTTTCCCGACAGGCCTACAATGATCTCAGCTATCA
Source organism: Stegastes partitus (assembly GCF_000690725.1). Lineage (NCBI taxonomy): Eukaryota > Metazoa > Chordata > Actinopteri > Pomacentridae > Stegastes > Stegastes partitus. The sequence goes on along the minus strand of NW_007577806.1, from coordinate 448,709 downwards.
TGATCATTTGCGAGAACAAAGTCCCTGCATCGTCTTCGATGAACAAGCATTGCTTTGTTTCATTCCCCGCTATGGGGGTATCAGTCCCCGAGTCCATTTTTCTCCGTGTTTTCCACTGCTGCTTATTTTCAGCAGATCTCCCGTGCCTGTTTTTTTTTTTTTTCAAGAAGAGAAAAGTACAGGAAAATGTGTTAATATTTTATAGAGCAAATAGTTAAAGCTGTAGTTCACCATTATGAGAAATACATGGACCTGTGTGTTTACTGTGGGTTGGATTGTACCTCATTTATATACATCGCTTTGAACAAAATACATATATCTAAATGTAAATTTGTTTACTAAAATATTATCTTATTGTTATAAGCTGATAGAAAACACAGGAAAAACAGTTAGCTTGACTTAGTCCAATGGTTTAAAAACAAAATCCACGTTTCATTAAAGGGTGCTAATTAGCATGTTCTATTTCATTTGTTTAATCCATTAAGAAATTAAATGTAAAAACTACAGTTAGCGGTTTTTTAAGGCCTATGTGCAAAAGTCAATGTTCACATCTAACTCTCTAATAAGCCAGTTTGCTCAGGAGAAGTCGATGCATTTGGAACGTATTTCTGTCCATATTTGCACCTTAAAAAGCAATTGTAAACTTTAATTGTTTTGAAATAAGACTTTAAATCTGAACTTTCCTTATGTTAATGTCTTAATTTGTTGCTATCTTACTGGCTACATAGGACTTGTACTATTCGAACTACTTACACTTTCTTTACATTGCAATGTTGCTAAAAATCTATCAGTCTTTACACTACTCAATAAAAAACAGATATGCAAAAACAGAGCACGTAAAAAGTTTAGATTTCTGTACTTACCAGAAATCAGCACGGAGTTAGTTCATTCAGCAGGTGAAGACGATAGTGTGCAGATGTTTAGTCTTGTGTTCCCAAAGTGATCCGGTAAGATCCCTGATGTAGTCTTCCTGTAAAAGCTGGGCTTGTAATGACATGAATACAGAAACTGTTCCAGCGAAAAGGTTTATTCACACCTGGTATTCCCGAGAGCTGTATGAAGATCTGTGATATCAACTTTCTGGCACTTTGTTGCACAACTTCTTGTCCTAAAATGCCTTTTTCCAAGATACAGTTTGTCAAAGGATAGTGCGCAGATAAATGAGCATAATTAGGGATTAGAATGATTATTTATTTGACTTTATTCGTACGTGGTGAGATTATAAGTATATTCATACCCTAATTTAAATATTTCTCTTCATTGCTAATTTTATATAATATGTGCTTGTATTGCAGTAAATCTATACACTTAGCCAGTATTCCCGGATTACTGAGGGAGCTCCTGGACTACAGTTTTAGGTAATAAGCATTTTGTATTTGGAATTCAATCAAAACTACAGCCAAGAACAAGAGGAAGGGGGAAAAAACACACAAAAAAACTAACAATAAAGCAGAGGTGTAAAGTAACAAATTACATTTACTCGCGTTACTGTAATTGAGTAGTTTTTCTGTGCACTCACAACTTTTTAAGTAGTTTTTAAAATCTGTACTTTTACTTTTACTTAAGTAGTTTTTTTTACGAAGTATTGTAATTTGCTACATTTTAAAACACATCCGCTACTGAGTAAAAAAAAAAGTATGCTTAAATAAAAAAATAAACATAATAAAGACACAAAATGATTAAGGGGAGAGACAAAACAGCTTCGAAGAGATGCAAAATTACTTCAAAGACAAACCAGATAACTTTAAAGAGACAAGAAATTATGACAAGAAGATACAGAATAACATAAAAAAAAACGACAAAACGTTTTGAAGGACACACAAATTAAATACAAGGTGAGTCAAAATTACTACAAAGATTAACAAAATTACAACAAACGAAAAAAACAATATCAAAGACAAGCAAAAATAACTACAATTATACAAAATTATAAAATCAGAAGATAAAGAACCATTTTAAAACAACTTTAAAAATGAGCAAAATAACTACAAAGGGACACATTTACTACAAAGAGAGGCTGGACAGCTTCAAAGATACACAAAACAACTGCAAAGACACAAAACAACAACTACAAGAGACATAACCTTACTACAAAGAGAACAAAACAGCTTTAAAAACAAAAGCCTTACATGATGTCCTCCTTCTATCTTATCTTCACCTGATCTATTGTTGTTAAAGCTTTTTCCCTTGTATTGACTGATTTCATCTCATTTCCGCCTTAGTCTCATTACATCACTGAATGTGAGGTGATTTCTTCTCTTCTCATCTTGTTTTCAGTTTATTTCACTTTACATCTCATCTCATGAATTTAATTTTTTAACACCTTATGGAAACACATTTCACTTTACCTCATCCCACCGCTTTTTTTTTTTTTAAACTCACCTCATCTCACAGCATCTGATCCCATCACACCTCACTTCATTTTGCTTTTCATCTCCCATTTATTAAGTCCTCTTGTTTACGTTCAAGTCATCTCTTCATACTTTCTCCTCATTAATGTGTCTCATTTGATCTCATTGTCTCTCATTTCATGTTATTTCATTGTGTCCCATCTGACCTAATTGCATCTCACCTCACATTATCACCTTTTTCTCCTGCTCACAAACTCATTCTATCCAATTTCATGGCATCCATCTTTTCTCTCTATTTATGTGAATTTGTGTGTAGTCAGTTCAGCATTCAGACCAACCCTTATCAAATGCAGCATATGAAGACTTTCCTGAGAGAGAGAGAACACTAATTTCCCTATAACCAAACATTCTTTGGCAACAGTTCAGGATACAACAATGCAACACTCACACACAGAATCCCCCCCTTAGCTAACTACTGTCCGACCTTTGTCGGCTCGATAACTTTATGGTCACTGACACCCCCGCAGCAGTTCAATCCCCTCCACGGCCCTAAAGGTGTGTTTGCTGGAACCACTGGACTCTGATCTGAAGGTCTGCCATTCATTCAATTGCTTTATTAGCGTACACACAAAACAAACACACAAGGCCCAGCAGTGGCACCATGTCAGGACTGACATCTGCTCTCAGTCACACTTTATGGTCACACTGTATACTGTGCATGTGTGAAACTGTAATCTTACAGCTCAGCATCCATATTTACAGCATCTGTTGGCAGCTTTCTGCACATGGTTCTCTCAGTCAGTGCTTAGTGACTACACTGTACTTCCTTTTTTTATAATTAGAAATGATCATCATGGCGTAGTATTAAGCTCACTATTGTACCAAAGCCATTCAGCTGCTTTAATAAAGTAAATGATAAGAAGAATCTAGAAGACTGTTTATATGAACCAATTAAGCAAATATAACAATTACATAAAATGAATAGGAAATAGCCAGAAGAAATATTTGTATGTGGGCTATACTTGGAAAAAACACTCAGTCTATAGACATGCTAGCAGCTCCATGAGGCTATGCTAATGCACAATGTGAGTTTGAGCTAAATGCTAACATCAGCTAAGATACCCACAATGACAATGCTAACATGCTGCTGTTTAGCAGGTGTGTTGCTCACTCTGTCTCCTAT